>NW_017672910.1:28900-161257 GCF_001879085.1 Nicotiana attenuata
AGGAAATTTAAAACAGACATTAGTGTGAAAATCAAAGAAGAGGTCACCAAGCAGTTTGAGGCAAAGGTCATCCGGGTCACACGGTATCCCACCTGGTTAGCCAATGTTGTGCCTGTGCCAAAGAAGGATGGAAAGACCAGAGTGTGTGTAGATTACCGTGATCTCAATAAAGCAAGTCCAAAAGACAACTTCCCACTACCAAACATCCACATATTGATTGACAATTGTGCCAAACATGAGATTGGTTCCTTCGTGGATTGTTATGCGGGCTATCACCAGATTTTGATGGATGAGGAGGATGCGGAAAAAATGGCATTCATCACGCCTTGGGGAACGTATTGTTATAGGGTCATGCCATTTGGGTTGAAGAACGCAGGGGCAACGTATATGAGGGCGATGACCACCATGTTCCATGACATGATACATCGGGAAATTGAGGTCTATGTAGACGACGTGATCATAAAGTCGAGGAAACAATGTGACCATGTCAAGAACTTGAGGAAATTCTTCCAGAGACTCCACAGGTACAACCCAAACTTAATCCAGCAAAGTTTGCGTTTGGAGTCCCATCTGGGAAGTTGTTGGGGTTTGTGGTGAGTCGACGTGGCATTGAGTTAGACCCGTCCAAGATCAAAGCCATTCAGGAGCTACCACCGCCAAGGAACAAGAAAGAGGTGATGAGTTTGCTTGGCAGGTTGAATTACATCAGCAGGTTCATTTCCCAGCTCACAACGACTTGCGAGCCCATCTTTAAGTTGCTAAAGAAAGATGTTGCGGTCGGATGGACGGATGAATGTCAAGCAGCATTTGACAAGATTAAGGAGTATTTGGCTAGTCCACCTGTGTTGGTCCCGCCGGAGCCGGGAAGACCCTTGATCCTTTATCTGACAGTTTTGGATAATTCTTTTGGTTGTGTATTGGGGCAGCATGACATCACAGGAAAGAAAGAGCAGGCAATTTACTACCTCAGCAAGAAGTTCACATCATATGAGGTGAAGTACACTCAACTTGAGAGGACGTGTTGTGCCTTAACCTGGGTAGCGCAGAAGTTGAAACATTACTTGTCAGCATATACCACCTATCTCACTCTCGGTTGGACCCGTTGAAGTACATTTTTCAGAAACCCATGCCCACAGGGAGGCTGGCGAAATGGCAAATCTTGCTTACGGAGTTTGATATTGTCTACGTGACCCGGACTGCAATGAAAGCACAAGCGCTGGCTGATCATTTGGCCGAAAATCCAGTTGATGATGAATATGAACCTTTGAAAACATACTTCCCTGATGAGGAGATAATGCATGTTGAAGAATTAGAACAAGTCGAGAAGCCAGGATGGAAACTGTTCTTTGACGGGGCTGCCAACGCCAAGGGTGTCGGGATAGGAGCAGTACTGATTTCTGAGACAGGGCAACACTACCCTGTCACTGCTCAACTTCGTTTCTATTGCACCAATAACATGGCTGAATACGAGGCATGTAGCTTGGGTTTGAGATTGGCTATAGACATGGGTGTCCAGGAAATCTTGGTCATGGGTGACTCGGATCTTCTGGTACACCAGATTCAGGGTGAATGGGAGACACGAGATTTGAAGCTCATACCGTATCGGCAGTGTTTGCATGAACTTTGTCAACGGTTTCAATCAATAGATTTCAGGCATATTCCAAGGATTCACAATGAGGTTGCCGACGCTTTGGCTACTTTGGCGTCAATGTTGCATCTTCCAGACAAGGCTTATGTGGACCCGTTACAAATTCAGGTCCGAGATCAGCATGCCTATTGTAATATGGTGGAAGAAGAGCTTGATGGTGAGCCGTGGTTCCATGATATCAAAGAATACCTCCGGATGGGAGTGTATCCAGCACAGGCTACAGGGGATCAAAAGAGAGCAATTCGACGCTTGGCAAGCGGATTTTTCTTCAGTGGAGGAGTGTTGTACAAGAGAACTCCAGATCTTGGATTGTTGAGATGCATGGATGCTAAACAGGCTACAGTTATCATGGCCGAGGTACATGTGGGAGTTTGTGGACCTCATATGAGTGGATATGTATTGGCAAAGAAGATTCTCCGAGCGGGTTATTATTGGCTTACTATGGAACGGGATTGCATCAGTTTCGTGCGCAAGTGTCATCAATGTCAGGTACATGGAGATTTGATTCATTCTCCACCATCTGAATTGCATACAATGTCGGCACCATGGTCGTTCGTTGCTTGGGGAATGGATGTCATTGGGCCGATCGAGCCAGCGGCGTCAAATGGGCACAGGTTCATTCTGGTAGCTATTGATTATTTCACTAAGTGGGTTGAAGCGAAAACTTTCAAGTCTGTGACCAAGAAGGCAGTGGTTGATTTTGTGCATTCGAATATCATCTGTCGGTTTGGGATCCCGAAGGTAATCATCACAGACAATGGTGCCAATCTCAACAGTCATTTGATGGCAGAGACATGTCAGCAGTTTAAGATCACGCACCGCAATTCCACCCCATATCGTCCTAAGGCGAATGGAGCGGTCGAAGCAGCTAACAAGAACATCAAGAAAATACTTCGGAAAATGGTAGAGGGGTCCAGGCAATGGCATGAGAAGTTACCTTTCGCCTTTTTAGGTTATCGCACTATTGTCCGCACTTCAGTAGGGGCGACTCCTTATTCACTGGTGTATGGCACTGAAGCAGTAATACCCGCAGAGGTTGAAATCCCGTCCCTTCGGATTATTGCTGAGGCGGAAATTGATGATGTTGAATGGGTTAAAGCCCGCTTGGAACAACTAAGTTTGATTGATGAAAAGAGATTGGCAGCAGTATGTCACGGTCAGTTGTACCAACAGAGAATGGCAAGAGCATATAACAAGAAGGTGCGTCCGCGGAAGTTTGAAGTAGGGCAATTGGTGTTGAGGCGTATCTTTACCTCATTGGGCTGAGGCAAAGGAAAGTTCGCCCCGAACTGGCAGGGGCCATTTGTTGTAACCAGAGTGTTGTCCAATGGCGCATTATATTTGACAGATGTGGAAGGAAAATGTGTAGAAATGGCTATCAACTCTGATGCAGTCAAGCGATACTATGTATGATTTCTTGGTTTAATTGTACTTTATTGTATTTGGCATATTTTTGAGATTGAAATGACGAAGGCATTTTGTTATGCTATCCAAACACTTTATCCTTTGTTACCCCTTTTGAGCCTCATTTACTTTCTTTCGTACCCCTCTTTCGGAATCAATAACAACTTGGGAGCTCGCGCAAGGAAAATCATTGAAGAAACAAGAAAACACAGTCCAAAAGAAAAAAAAAAGAAGAAAAGAAGACAAAAGAAAAGAAAAAACAAGAAAAAGAAAAGAAAAAGACAAATGAAGAAAAGAAAAGAAAGAAAAGAAATGAAAAGAAAGAAAAGAAAGTGGAAGAAAAGGAAAGATTGCAACAACAAAGTAATTCCTATGACCTGAACTATGTTTGACTTGATCCCGAAAGGGTACGTAGGCAGCCTCTCCCTGAGGTTCAGTCACATGAAAACATAATCCCAAAAGTCCCCACGAAAGAAACTAGGGCAGCAGTTATGGTTGTGCAAGAAAGTTGATTCCGAAAGTTGTAGTTGTGAACCCATATTGAATTGTTTTAGAGCCTTTGATACCCTTTCTATCTAACCCTATCCAAATCCTGCATTACGGTCCAAAGAAAGACCTTGTGATCAATCTTCAGGAAGTGCCAATGTAAAAGTGATTAACGTCAGGGGCAACACTCCGGTGCAAGGAAAAAATGATAAAAATGAGAGAGTCTTATTGGTGAAAACCCTCACGGGCACCGTAAGGCGAAGTGAGTTGAGAGAAATCAAAATGAGAGAGTCTTATTGATGAAAACCCTCACGGGCACCGTAAGGTGAAGTGAGTTGAGAGAAATCAAAATGAGAGAGTCTTATTGGTGAAAACCCTCACGGGCACCGTAAGGCGAAGGTGAGTTTTTCAGACAGGCAAATGAGACGAGTCTGTGGTCAAAAGCTGCTCAAGACGTTGCAGGACGAGCAAGGTTTGGGTTTGGGTGAAAATCAGGTTGCGAAAGTCCGAAACAGCAAATGTGGCAATCGAAAGCTGATTGGTTAGATAGACTGGGCTGGTCAATCCAAATGCATGGCATACTCAATGGTACCAGCTGTTCCACTCAGATAAGTCTCATTCTCTTCTTTCTTCGTTTTAAATCATCCGTTCTCGGATTCTCTTTATCCTTAACCTTCGAGGTTGTTGCATTTCATTCTTTCGAGGTCTGTCTTTAAGATGTTTCAGTGTCAGTTCTGTTCGAAACAAAAGGAAGGAACGTCAAGGCTAACTACCAGCTTCCTAGTTGTACAGACAGGGCCAGAATATATCAAAGGTGTCAAAAACAAAGTAAGTCATAAAGGACCACTGGAAGTGTCATCGGTGGATTAATCAATAATTGTGGGGGAGAAGCGAAGTTTCAAAAAGGGGTCAGAAACACAAAAACAACAATATGGGATAGAACACTTGGGTCATCAGAGTCAAGGGGTTGAAATTCGGTCAGGAAGCCAAGGAGATTCAAGGCAAGGCCAGGAAAGCGGGACGGAGTGGAGCCCAGCTGCAGGGATGTACCTAGCAAGAATGCCAGCAACTAGCCACCATTTTTAAAATTGACAAGATTTTTCTTTGATTGAAACAGGGGCAGAAATTTCGGAGGAACCCTCCATAAAGAAAGGCAGCACCCAAACAGGTATGACTGGAAACTCTCAGGACCTTCCTGGAAAATGGGACTTAGTTTAAATCTCAAAACAATCATGAGTAGCATAATTTAGCATAAACGTACGCCAAGGAACATATTTGGTTTCAAAGTTTCCTGTTTAAGACAGGATTCAATTAGGAGTTGTCAGGACCCTCCTGAATAATGGGACACAGTTTTAAGACCTCCTTTAGGTAACAAGATATGTTCAGCCGTAGAATTGGCACACTTAAGATGAGACTTGAGTTTTGATTTTTTGGGACCCTCCTGGATAATGGGATGTAGTTTTATGGTCTGCTTAGATAACAAGATATACATAACAAGGTACGCTTAGGTTAAAATTGTTTTTTTAACTAGAAATTGTCAGGACCCGCCTGTATAATGGGAAGTAGTTTAAGACCTTTAGACAACAAATGTAGTGGTAGTAACACCTCTGGAAGATATAACTTAGTTCGTAATCAGGACCTCCCTGGATAATAGGACTTAGCTTTCACATTCTTATAATAGTTGGTAGAATAATTTAATTTAACACTCACATCTGTGCGCTGCCACCAAACTGGGGCAGGAAATGTTCTTTGTTTTCTTTATTTGTTGCAGTCAGGAGCCCACCTGGAGAACAAGGGAATACTTTCCAAGCTTCAGCAGTTAGGAGCCCACCTGGAGAACAAGGGAATATTTCAAATTTCGGCAGTCAGGAGCCCACCTGGAGAACAAGGGAAGTACAATTCCAATTTTAGCTTTTAATATTTGATAACATGCTGTGCCCAGTCACCCAAACTGGGGCAGAGAATTTTTGTCGCTTGTTTTGTCGCAGTCAGGAGCCCACCTGGACAACAAGGGAATACTTTTCAAGCTTCAGCAGTCAGGCGCCCGCCTGGAAAACAGGGGAAGTACAATTCAAATTCTATCCGTTAATTTTTAATATCTGATAACATGATGCTGGGGCAGAAATTTTTCTTTGTTTGTCTGTTTTGTCGCAGCCAGGAGCCCGCCTGGAGAGCATGGGAATACTTTTCAAGCT
The DNA here is from genome assembly GCF_001879085.1 of Nicotiana attenuata. Lineage (NCBI taxonomy): Eukaryota > Viridiplantae > Streptophyta > Magnoliopsida > Solanales > Solanaceae > Nicotiana > Nicotiana attenuata. The sequence continues at coordinate 34,634 of NW_017672910.1, forward strand.
TCGTCAATCAGGAGCCCACCTGCAGAACAAGGGAATATTTTTCAAACGTTAGCAATCAGGAGCCCGCCTGGAGAATGGAGGCATATATTTCAAATCTTAGCGGTCAAACCTCACGCAGAGGAATGGCAAAACATCTCCAATCACAATGCAAGGCAACAACGCAAAAGTTCTAGTGAAGAATACAAGGCAACACAAGAGCAAGTTAGAAGACATAGATAGAACAGTTTTTGTAATTCATAGATCATAGCTTAGGCTAGCTTCTTTTTATTTTTAACACGGTGTAATAAAGGAGGTTAGCAAGCAGTAACAGCAGCAACAGCAGTGAAATCACAGCTCCTGGTAGTCCCAGCTACCAAACCTTCCAGAACTACACTGACCTGATTCCTTTTTAGCCAAGGATATGTAGGCAACCTTTGAAGCAGGGTTCGGTCAGACAGTTTTTACAAAATGCTTCACACGGAGTATTCGAACGGGCAAAAATCGCTCGAGTCCGCTCACCTATCTTTGCACGAAAACTCTTCGTGTTCTCGAGCAAAGAGGGGCAGCTGTGAGCACGTGATTTTTGCCCTATATGAATTACTCCCATAAATTCAAAACAAAACAACTTCTTTCGTTATTTGCAATTTTATGGATTTTTTGTGGCATTTTTTTTTTGTTAATTGTTTGCATTTGTTTGTGCACCTTTATTATGGCTTAATTCATAAAAAATACAAAAATACTTGGCATATGCATGTAGGGTTAATTTCGCATTTTAGGATTAATTAGTGATTAATATTACAAAATAAAGAAGATCTCAAAAAATGGTTCTTTGCATTTCTACTTTTAATTGTTAGAATTTGTCTTAAGTTTGCTTTTAAATTAGAAATTAGTTAGTTTTGGAATTTTAATTAGCATAATTTTAGAGTCAATTTGGGTCCTTTAGTTTTAATTTTACATTTAATAAAATCAGAAAATTCGAAAAAATAAATAATTAAATAAAATACAAAAAGAAAAGAAGAAAACAAATAAAAGAATTAAAAGGAAAAATGAAGGTCTTAATAAGAAGACCACAACTGGACCAAAATTGGCTTAGCCCAAACGAGAACGTCCTCNATGCGGTCCAGATCCGCCCCCCCTAAACGACGCCGTTTGAGCATCCATCAATCCCAGCCGTCCATTCCTTATGATCAAACGACCCAAATTTGTTCACAACAATACATAAAATTGTCCAATTAATCCCAAAACCCTTAGAACACACTCCGTCCTCCTCGTACACCCCTCCTGTAACGCCACCGCCTCCCACCGTGCACCGCCGACCGGAAATCGCCTTCGCCGGCGGCGATCACCCAAAGGCCACCAAACATTCACCAGATCATCACCTCCCCCCCCCCCCTCTTTCCCAATCTCCATTCCTCACGCCTCAAATCTGGCTAGATTTCTTCGAATCTTAGATCAGAAACACCGAACCCTAGAGCGCCGCCCTCAAATCCTCCACCACCAGCCGGCGGCGCCACCTCTGTTCAACCCCAAATTCACACCCTGGCACCTCCTTCCCTCCCTCATTCCGAATCCCCACCTAGATTCCTTCAAACACCCCTGAAACCCCTCAAATACCGAATTAGAATTAACCCTAAAATCCCAAGCCAAGTTTTGATTGCCATTTCGGGTTTAATCTGGTTTTAGTCGTGTGCTCTTTGTAAGAGCATGCGATTAACACCAAATTTGGCCGGAATATCAGAGAATGGAAGACCCAGGCCCCCTCTTTCACTTCCACATTTTTTTTAGGTATTTTCTGTTCTTTCTTCGTTCTAACCTTTCCTTCTTTATTCGTTTCTATCTCCTATTTCAGTCGCTTCTTCTGGATTTTGTTTCCAGTTTTATTTTGCTTGAGTTTAGTTCTGTGATGCATTTTAGTTTTAAGAAACCATTTTTCTTTAATTATTATGTTAATTAGGTTAGTTACGATTTATTAATTCTAGTTCATTAGTTAAATTTTGAAATTATTTAAATTGTTTTGTTTTGTTTCTCCTCAGTTGATCTGTTTGTATTTGGACTGGGGCTCTTGTTTTTAGGCTCAGGCTTATGATTTGGGTTGGATTTCTAAATGGGTCAGCCCAGAGTCAACTCGACCCATAACCAATCTGAGGTTCAGGGGTAGAATAACAGGGGTTTCCAAGGGGTAATTTGGGTAGATTGGTTAGAGAATCTTTTGTAACAGAAGGAGAAGTTTCTAGGGTGGGGTTGGTTTGTAATTTTTATAGTTTGGGTGGTAAAAACTTGGAGAACAAGTTAGAAAATCAAGTCCCTTAAGCTAAAATAAAATTCAAAAGGGGGGCTGGGGTAATACAGTAGTTTCAGGGAAGTTCAAGGGTAATCTAGGAATTTAGGGCTGGGCAGAAATGTTGTAGGTCATACTAGAATCACCTAGAACCTTCTAGAATAGAACTTTAGTTCTAAAATCAAAAAAATAGGTGCACTTACCTGAAGAACAAGTCATAATTTTAGGGACTAAAATGTAAAAACTGAAATCTGAAGTTGCACCCTATTGGTGCTTATTAAAAGGCATCACCAATGCCTTGAATCACATGTTTTGAGCCTCAAAAAGAACTCCCCTCCAAAATTTTCTCTCTAATCTCCAGATCTGAATTTGAAATTCAAATATTCAAAACCCAAAAACAAGAGAAAAACCTTCAAAAATCCAAAAAATACTGTTCCATTAGATAATCCAGGTTAATTTTTGGCTTTTAGTTATCGATTTCCATTCTTCTAGTTCAATACTTTGATTCTGAAACTTCAAGTGTTCCCTGGTCTGATTTCAAGCAATTTTGGGTCGGTTTAAACTGGTTTTGGATGAGTTGTGCATCTGCTGAAGTAGTATAATGCATTTCGAGCTTATTTGAGTGCATTTCAAGCGATCCTTGGGTTGATTTGTTAATTTCTGCTTGGTTTGAAACATTTCTGGAATCACTGGGTCATTTCTGGGCTAGAATCAGTTGTGCGTGTTGCTGTTTGAAACTCCAATCGCTGTTGCCTGCTCTACTGTTGCTAACTTCTCCTTCTTCTTATTACATTCTGATTTCCAGGTACACACCTTCAATTGATGTAACTCTGAGTTGAAGTCGAAATAAAATTCATTCACGACTTGGCTGTCTCATGATGTACTCGTTTGGATTGATTACTTGTCAACACCTAGACACATGTCAATTGCTATATAGTAGTTTAATTTAGTTTTACATGATTTGTATAACTAGGACTGTTAATTAGTGGACTGTTAAAATAATTAAGACGTGCTCCTGGAAACGTGAAAACTCAGTAGCTATTAGTAGTTTAATTTGGTTGAGCTTGGGTTGCTAGTGTGATGAAGTATCTCAGTGGGCCCTCACATGCATTTCATTGTTTGTTTTGGATTATTTAAACTTGGAATGATCTAGTTATAGTTTTCCATAGCTAGTACCTGTTTAGCTCAAAGTTATTTCGGTTTTTGAAAGAAGAATCAGAAACATTCGAATTTGGGTTTGATTTTGAAATCTAGTTTAATTTCAAACTTAACTTGTGTTGTGCTACAGCAATTCATATCTTCGTTAATATGTAAGTGTTAATAACTTTAGGTTAATGGTTCAAATCAATAGTTTACTTGAATTGAATTATGCATCATCAATTAGACTGGCTTGAGTTAGTTAACCTGTTTGAATTTAGTCCAGTTAGAGTTCGTGAGGGATTATTGCTTCAGTAGTTCGAGTGCGTGAGTATTATTTTTCGTGATTGCCAACTGTTGGAACACATCTAGAGTTCCAGCAAACCTTTGTTTAATTAACTTGTGGTTCAATTGAGTTTAAAGGGTCAGGGATATCCTATCCCCAGGCGTTTGGGCCTCAGGCCATCTGCTGCGCGGGCCCAGGTTCAGAGTTCATTTCCTTCACATTTGGACCTGGGCCAGTGCCTGGTTTACCTCAGCCCAATAACAAATTATTTTGGACTTTTTCTTGTGTTTTTAGAGACAAAATAATTAGAAAAATCATAGCCGCTTTAGGATCAGCCTTTGCTAAAAATGAGATGAGCCTCGCCAAACAAAACACATAAATTGTGGGGCCCTCGATAAATGTTTACATAAATACTTAGACTCCGGGATGGGCTGTTTAGCGAATTTCACGGCTTTCCCCAAAGATAATAGCGCGATAGTCTCTTTAGGCACGCACTTTAAACAATTTTACCTTCCTAAATACGGGTGCACATTTATGTGACCCAAATCCAAATCTCGACGAAGTCGAAATGTGTCAAAAACCGCGGGTGCATTTATGTGACGTGGTTCAAGACGTGTTTTCACGATGTTGCAATTCTCTAAAAATAATAATAACAAAGCGGTTCAAAGTTAAAAAGCACATAGGTCAAAACATGTATTAAAATCAAATAAATAAGCCAAATATGACAGTTGAGCGACCGTGCTAGAACCACGGAATCCGGGAGTGCCTAACACCTAATGCGCAGAATAGCATCTCAAACTGGTACACCCATTCTGAAAGACCTTCCGCGAATCAAAAACTATATCTCCCATTTTTCCAATACTGCCCCCAGACCCGATGATAACATAGAAAATTCCCCAAGTATTCTTCATACTATGCTGCAAAATCTCGGTCTTCACCCATATAACGAACCTATTAGAACCACTGTTGAGAGTCACCCACTCAAGCTTGGTCCCGAATATAAGCCGAATTCTAGTGCGCTGTCAGCATACGGACATTCCCAAAGAAGAAACCAGATAAACTACTTTCCTTGTACATCACATCCACAAGAAGCATAAAATCTTAGTCTTCCCAAAACCTATGCATGAATTGATAAGGCAAAATATAGCACACATTCATCAAGTCCTTTGCTCGAATTACCCCTGATGTTTTTTTCTTAGTCATAAATAATCCACCAATGCACCGATAACCAGAAATTGCACAAGCAGACAACCACGTGATCCAACTATAGACGGTAGGCTCCCCCACTTAGCTTTAAGCTATTATCACATAATGTAGAACCCACAAAGATTCCTCCTTCTCAATTACCATGATCTCGCACCGTCAACTCGCCAAATTTCTCGTAGTCCCTAATTTTTTCATGATCATTCCGAATTATTATCCAGAATTGTATGTTCGACACTCTGCTGAGCAGTAGATAGAACTCTTCGTAGAAACTTCATCAAAATCACGCAACTTTTAACCTGCTCATAGGAGATTACCCACCTATGGAATTCCATACCGACAACTTCGAAAGACGTTACACTGGGTACAACTACTACAAAATCGGTAAACCCTTCTAAGCTCATGCTCGTCCACTAGCTATAGAAGCTTGCTCATTCCCTGTTGACATCAACTAAAAGTCCAACAATACATTTCAAACTCAAAGTCATTTTGCAACCAAAACGATAATCAAGTTTTCACAACCCTCTTCATTTAAAACAAACTCCTTTCTGCCATATTCAATTTTCCGCAGTACAGTATCCTCTATCCCAAATTCTACGCGGTAAAATCAGAAGACTTGATTTTTTGCTATCGAGACATTTTTGGAAGCCTTCCCCGAGACCCCGAGGGTGGAAGCTGTCAAGTTCTTGGCCTCAGGGCTCATCGAGGCTCGAATCGAAGGAAGCAGGGCCTGAGGTCAGGACAAGAGAGGAGGTCTCCGAAGCACATGGCTACACCTGACAAGATCGGTCTATCTACAGCCTATTGAGAGGACTTGCGTTAGGCCGTCCCATCTTTCTACTCTTGTAAATAATATATACGTATTTTATCGAGTCCCCTTGCCTATATAAGGGGGACTCACCCCACCTTGTAAGGGGCTGATGTTGCTCCACTTCTCCATAATGCAATAATATCTCTCTCTCTCGTTCTTTCTTTTAAGTTATCAGTGTTCATCGACCCGGAGGTCACCTTAGCATTTTATAGTTTCTTCATTTGTTCTCTAACATTTAGCTCGAAATTGATAGTATAAGAGCCTTACTCATTCATAACTTTATTTGTTACCCCCTTCCCGACTACCCTCAATAAGCCTGAGATAGGTTCGAGGCCTGGCCCCGAGGTATCTACTGGCTTGCTCTACGCCCGGGAACGTCCCCTTACTGGTTCGATTATCGCTTTGGCTAACTCGATCTTTATTGTCTTACTTCACGTTCTAACACCAATAACCCTTATAAACTAGCTCGAGAATAGATCATGTATTTTTAGAATCACATTTACGAATTTAATTGTTGTTACCATTTTCACGGTAAACAGTTTGGCGCCCACCGTGGGGCTAAAATTAATAGTGATTATTTTCTTGCTAGTTTCGTCACTTAAACGCACGATATCTTTCACACTTTTTCTTGCCCAAGATCTTTCGATTTTAGGTTAATGATGAGCTCGATAAGGGGAATCGAGGACGATAACCCAAATATCGCAAAGAAAACAATATGGCCAACCTAACGGCTGGCGCGACATCGCAGGACCTCGATAACGCATCTAGATCGGTTCGAGAGGATGCGGATTCGTATGCTGCACTGCGGGGTAACAAAGTCTTGCTCTCTAATGGCGGCACACAACACGCTAACCAACAGGAAGCCCAAAAAAACCCAGCCCCGGTAGAACGGGAAGTTAATCTTCGTATTATTTTTGAAATGTTGCAGGAACAACATTTGGCTATCTCTCAGCCACAGAGCTACCCGGAGACTCTCGGCGCGGCAGCACCCCAAATATCTCCTCGCTCCTAGCCAGCACCCGAGGTATCGGGCAACGACGAACCAACAACCTATCCTATAACTGTGAGGATTCTAGAAGACATTATCGTAAAGATCGACTCACGCTCGCGGAGACTCCTACAGCAACCGTCTCCCAGAGATACGATCCCTGAACTCATTTCGCGGAAGCCAGAAACAACGAAATTCCCTAGGAGTAACAGGACCCAAGTCCTCATAGGTGCATCACCACTCACGCACGCCCGTCCAGGAACGGCGACCTCCAAAATGGAGAACTCGGGCCCGTCCCGATGAGGAGATTTGAAGAAATTCCCCCGGAAGAAACCACAACGGGGCACCATTGTTCGACAGCTAATCTCGGGGACCCGCTCACCGTACTAGCACGATCCGTGGAAGCACACGCCAAGGCCATCAAAAAAATGCCAAAAGGGCTCAATACACCGAAGGCTGGGAAAAGAAGAAGAAATAATATCACGGGAAGCCACATCCCGCTCTTCGACAAGACGAACGAGACCACTCCCACTCCCGAATAGTGGGGTGGCACGGGCCTTCGTCCAAAACCCAAACAAAGCATTCCCGGTGGCTCCGGAGCAGTTCAAGCAAAGCATAGTTGAATATCTGGTCGAGGCTTGGTCATATACCAGCAACCAACACAAGACCCAAGTCAGAGCCGTGGACAACCCTGGAAAAACCTCCTCGGGATCGGCGTATCCAGGCAGATTCCGAACAGAGAAGCCGGCACTAAATGAATGGAGCCATCATCCACACGACACGAACGAAAGAGACGATCCGAGGTACAACGCATCTCGCAACAACAAGGCAGTAACCCGAAGACGACACCTTAGAGGAACCTCCAATGGTACCAGATTCAACAAGATGCAACCGGCAAGGAAGCCTCGCCCTATAGAGCTCGACTTCAACATTGTAGTTCCAAGCATAGTGGTCACCATAAGTGAAGCCAAGAACTCCGAGTGGCTCGGATCTATTCAACCAAAACCCCTCCAAGGAAACCGTGGCCCACCACGAGAATCACGAATTGCTCGGAGTTACGACCCAAAAGAGCAGCAACTACGCCATCCAACAAAGATAACCACAATGCATTGCCAAGCAAGAGAACTCGGATCCAGCTCCACGGACAAGGGGAAATCGAACAAAGCAAAACCGGCAAGCTGCGGCATATCGTCACAACCGTTAAAGGATGGCGACACCCTGCTAAGATTCGTAGAACATAGAATGCAAGTGCTCGTCACCAGAAAGGGATGGTCCCGGGGAATACTCCCCAAGGACACCCTCTCGCTCGAGGAAAAGGACGCCAAGACTCCACCTCAGCATCACATTAACGTATTGGTAATCCCTTCTTTCGTTCAAGCTCATTTCAAATAAAACATACGTTTATGATTACAGGTGTATCAGCCAAAGTTATACCGACGATGTCGGGCCAAAGCCAATAGGACAACTCGGACCAAAGTCGCTCTAGGGCCGGACCATTGATATGTCCCCAATGGCGATTGCCACAATGACCAAATCGCTCCCCCTGCGCGGCCCACCCGAGCTTGGGCTATTACGTCGAGCGACGCAGGGCGCAGACGCTTTGTACAGACAACGGCGAATACATCACCCGAGATATAATTCCGGCCCTGCTCCTCCAAAGGTGTAAAACCCCGTGACGAACGCAGAGTCAAAGCATCTAGCTACAAGCGACAGGAGGAGATCCCTCGCCTTATGCCGATGACCGGCGTTGCCCTCAAATGAGGTCAAAGGGTAAGGACAATCACGTCCTCGGCCAGGCCTGGCCGGACGAGGAATATGACTGCCGCCGGGGCCTACTCCCAGGAACGCAGCATCCTTTTATCATTTCCTTTTGCTTTCTTGTTGCTAATGTGTACGCAGCCAGCCAACCGAGGAATTTAGTAGCTCTGGATCCCGCTCGAGGATCCGCGGCCACCGCGGGGCCCGCCGTGTATTCTTTCCTTGATCAGGTTTCTATTAGGAAGAAGGTTCCGCCAACAAGATTATTAGCAGAACTGCATGTCCCCAGGTAAGGGACCCGACAAGTCCATGATCTCTCTCGAAATTTTCCAATACGGAATCATACAAGCACATCGAATAATCAAGGGAGTCACACCCATGTGGACCAGACTCACAGCAATAGGACAACATGTATTTACAACTTATATTTTCCCTAAGCAATAAAGAATATTTTCTAAGCAGTCGACGCCTCGAAGAAAAATATTTCGGCTTATCCTCAGCAAAAAACCTCTCCATCAAATGCGTCCCGAAACACTCGGAGACTCAAACAATTCACCACCCCCACGACCCCAGGGTCAGGGCTCTGGGCTCACAAAGCCCTCACGATATAGCTCCAAGTCTGTAAAAGGCTGTATTCAAGCCTAAACTGATCCGATATATTCGGAGACTCAACATGAGCAATTCGACAACTTGCACAACCCTAAGGTCGGAACTCCGGGCTCACCAAGCCCCCGGAAAACAACTCCGAGCTCACGAGAAGCTTTCTTAAAGAAAACTCAATTACTCGGAGACTGTCGCCAATTTCCACGCACTGGAAAATCAAAAATTGTAAGACCCTAACGGGCAGCCTCGGCAAAACTAGATCTATTCTCCATAAACTGTAAGACCTCAACAGGCATGGCAAATTGTAAGACCTCAACATGCATGAAAAATCCCGCAGTTTAGGCTATACGTCGCATTTGTAAGAATCCCTACTGGGCATACCCTCGGTGTAGACGCCTAAAATTGCTTCCTGGGATCAAAAATGGCCCCGGCCAAACGCATACAACTCCGGTCGAAACGGCTGCTACAGCCTAAAAAACACGAATCAGGGACGCCCGACTGTTGCTAAAAAATCCTCCGAATCTACTTCAGAAAGAACCGGTTAAATACAGGCTTCCCTCAACAGGCAAAAAATGAGTCCCGACCACATCGGCTCCAAAATTGCCAAAGTGTCGATCTACTTGACCTATGGGCTATGAACCTTCCGAGATGCTCAAAACATTGCCGACTATGACATGAAATCGAGGTTCTTTTAGAACCGACGACGGCCATTATCGCCGGCTAAGCAAAGCCTCCGGGCCTCACACCGAAAGGTCTCTATGACCATCAGCTTGAAAATTGCCAACTTGAGCATTAAAGTGAGCTCGAATCGTAACCCGCTTCGGAGATCGGATCCAAAATAGTTAAACTAAGCAAAGCCTCCTGGCCTCATATCGAAAGGTCTCTACGACCAAATAGCGGAAGTGCCATTGTCGCCGGCTAAGCATGTCTCCGGGCCTCATACTAAAAGGTCTCATGAATGAAGTAGCAGAAAGGCCACCATCGCTGGCCAAGAGCTCAGATGAGATTTAAGGGTCGATTACAGGTCAAATCGAAACGCGACTCGGAGACTGGACCCGGAAAATCACCAAATGCCCAAGGGCTGAAAGTGAAAATCATTATCACCAGCCAAAGGGCTCGAGGGTAAGATAAGCTCGAGTAAGGATCCCGACTCAGAGACTGAACCTGAAACTCATCAAAAAATACAAGCCTAAAGGCTACTCCAGTATTGAATCAGTCCGGTGGAAAAACTCCAGCAATCAGAAACGCAGAAATTACAATTACAGGGCTCCCTTCTTCTTATTATTACATATCAATTACAGGGCACAATCTCGGCCTGCATTGTATGGTGGGATCTATATATGTATATACACGACAAAGAAGGCAGGGAATGTTCGTTCCCCCTTTATTTCCCTTTTGGCAGCTATGGCCCATCGGCCTCCCCCTCATCATCAGATATCAGAAACTTGGCATCAAACTCCGCTCCCTCGGCATGTTTGATCTCCTCCGAGAGATCGAAACCTCGAGCGTGAATCTCCTCGAGGGTCTCCCTCCGGGATTTGCACCTATCATACTCCCTGCCATTGTTTGCACGATCAAGGGCCTTCTTCAGCTCGGCCCTAACAACAATGGCGCTCTTTGAATAGCCAGCTATATTTTGCCCCAAACGGGTGTTATTTATTACGACCTCGGCCTGGACATCCGCCACCTTGATTTTCGCCCTCGATAGCTCGGATGAGAGCCTCACGATCATCTTTGCCCGAGCAGAATCATTCATGCGAGCAGCCAGAAGTTGCGCTTCAAAATTGGATGTCGCGGCCAGAGCTCTCTCTTTATCCTCCAAATGAGCGCTAAGGCGCGCTCGCAGCTTAGCAAGTTCACAGTTGGCGGCACCAACCTCGCCCGAGAGTTGCTCCAGCTCATCCGCTTTGCCCTTCAACTGGAACGGCAGTGCTTCAAAGACCGGCGAAGATAGAAAAAGAGATGTGAAGGAAATACGAGCCAATAAGGCAGAATACCTGTTTCTCCAAGAGGGTCTCCCGGGCACGACTTCAATCTGCCCCCGCACCTTAAAGAAGCGAGCTCATTTTCCTTTACTGTGCGTAGAAGCTGGAGGGACCTTCCCCTTTCTCGAGCCTTCTGCAGATGGGTCTCACGACGAAGCAGCTCGACTTTGAGCCTGTCAAAAGCCTAAAAAGAAGCCAAGCGTATGAAGATAAAAGAAGAAAATACCGGGCCGAAACATCCTTATCACGGGCGAAAACTCACCGCAAGGCCAAAACGATGAGCCTCACCAAGGGCTGAAGCTATGTCCAATAAAGCTTCGGTCTCGAAAGCTGGCCGACCAACCAAATCATTTCCTCTCAGCTGCTGCGGAGAAGGTGCCTCACAGCAAGCCTTCACACGCCACAGAACATCTTTCCTTTTGCCAGCACTCCTCGATTCTTGAACCGGCGATTTCTCCTCGAACGAACTCCCGGCGCCTGCACTAGGGAAACCGAGCAGAGCAGCAAAGGGGAGGCCGCCCCCGAAAAAGAAAAGAGAAGAATGGGAAGGGAACGCCAGACACCTACCACGATAATTTACCTCACACCTCCCTTTTTAAGGATCTCGCCACCGGCGCCTAGCATGAGCCCAGCATGCTGCCAATTTGAGAGACCTTTCGGCTAAGTTCGGAACCCCATCAGGAAACCAACGAGTCGCTAAAACCAAAAGATGGGAAGAAATCACTGTGAGTCCGACCTCATGTGAAGAAAAAAGACAGCTCAAACAGAGTGCGTACGTGTGGAACTCCATTTCTCAAGGAACGGTAAGAATTCTCCGAGGATAATGTCGGTCGTCCTAACTCGAACAAACTAGCTCATCCATCCGTGGTCTTCATCCTCATGGCCGCCGATCATGGGAGCTCGAATAGATCGGCGCTGAAGAGCAACCAGGCCTCGAAAGCGCAATGGCCAGTACATTCTTATGAGGTGACTAAGAGTAAATCTATCCTAGCCTTGTTGGCAAAGTATCTCATCGACCATACTATGCTCTAGAAGAAGGGATGAACCTGCGCCACCGTTACTTGATAACTTCTACAAAAATTGAGCACAACCCGGTCCAGGGAACCTGGTGCGAGAACGATGGTATACACGCTCAAGAAACCTTCGACGTACGTCGTGACGTTCTCCTGCGGGGAAGGGGCTTGCAGGACTACGCCTTCCCCCCATCTACATTTTCTCCTGATCACCTCGAGGTCCTCCTCTACCACCGAAGAGGTATTCCTCGACACATGCCCCCGGTAGCCCAGAATATTAGGAGGTTTTCCCGGCGTAGTAACGCCCCTCGAGGATGTGTGCTCCGGGCACCGCTCCCCCAATGTCGGAGAAGGGCCGCTATCGCCAGCCAAAGGCGGAATACACGAAGAAGTACCCTTCACCCAAGCATCAGACGTCGAAGTAGCAGCCATGCCATTACAGAATAAAGGAAGAAGAAGAGTATCCAAGCAGAAATCGCCTAAAGCGGAGAAATGGGGAAGCTCGCAGAAAGTACCTAGCTCTACAGAGGAGATGAGCTTATCAAACAAGAAACTGCAATAATCGTCGCTTGAGGGAGGAATAGACGAATATATAAGGGCCAGGCAACAACCGACCAAATTGCCCAAACAGGCCAATTAATTCTGGTCGCGCTAACATCACACTCCTCTTGGGGAATGCAATAGCAGAATTACTCCAGACTCCCACGTGATTCGTGAAAGCAAGAGGGGGGCGTCGGGGAATCCCCAATGTCGGTCCCCCGAGCTAGCAACTCAACCTCAGCTACAAAATACAAAAGGGCTCCGAAGGCCCAATACCCAGTGCTCTGAGGCAAGAAGGACTACCGAAATAAAGGCTCCTTGTTTTAACAAAACAGTTGTACATCTTTGCAGTATTCGGAAGGGAGAACATATGAAACAAAAAAGAGAAGGGGGGCTTAGAGACTACTCTTCCTGCTATACTCTTCGCCCTCGTTGGGAATAATTAGACTCTCCAGCTCCTTCTCTGTCTCACGGGCCTTATTCAGGTCAGCAGATAGCTCGAAGCCCCGGGCCTTGAGTTCTTCCAAAACCTCCCTCTTCCCTTTCGCCTTGGCATGATCAACAGCATGGACCAGTTTCTGCTCGGCCGCCAGGGATATGTCACAGGCCATCGCATGTGCCGTGGCCGCATCTGCCTTGTAAGCATCAGCGCCTCGTTCCACATCGAGCTTAGCCTCGGTCAAAGCAGTGATCTCCTTACGGGCATCCGAACGAAGGCTCCGTGATGTCGCCAACTCCCCAGTTGCATTTTTATTTTGCTCCCTCAGCTCGGAGACCTCCGTTTCCAACTCAGTGATCCTCGAGTTTCCCTGGTCAACCTTCGTTACGAAACAAGGCGACGAATATGTGAACACAAAACACATATATAGACGCCAAGCAGAGGATCAGATATGAAAGAAAAAAGAGGAATAGTTGTGCAGTAAGAGCGGTCTTCTCCCAGAGTGCCGCCTCTTAAGTGGCTCGAAGCTCCTTCATCTCCTCATCTCCCCGCAGCCTCGAGTCTCAGAATCTTGTAGTTTCGAAGCAATGGCATCACACTCTTTCTCGTGATGTGCGAGTTCCCCACGGAGCCGTGATATGACACGATCGTATATCTCTTTGCACTACAGCGTAATAAGGATGTTGAGAAAAGCGATGAATAACGCCCAAGGGTGAAGAGAAACACTCAAAGAAAAATTGTCACCTGCCGTAGGGATTTCTTCGCTACATCGACGGTGTCAGATATGTCAAGATCAACCCCCTCAGGTACGTCATCAAGGATGTTGGCAAAAATGCCTTCCCCTCCGAAGAAAGTGTCGGTCGTGGCACCAACCATCCTCCCGGCATCTCTCAACTCTCCCGATGAAACAAAATAGTTTCGGATGAAGTCGTTCGGGTTATCAACCCCGTCGAATAGCGGGCCATCCCCCAGGAAGGCTCCGAACTTCGTCCCATCGGAGCCCGTAGCCCTGCTGGCAGAAGCTACCTTGAATCTGGCCGAGCGGTTCGAAACCACATCGGCATCCTCACTAACAACCTCCGGCTCCTTAGCCTTGCTGGCCCTAGCCGTCCCGGACTCAGCAGCCTCCGATCGGGGCACCTGCAAACCCGTCTCGATGGTCCTCGACCTCCTCCTTAGCGGACTGCCATCATCACCTTTTTCCCCGCCTACACTGGGATCCGGCTTAGAGACTGGGACAGCAGTCTCGTCAAGTCGGGCAACGGCCACTCTTGTTTTCCTTTTCTTGCTCGTGCCGACCCCCAAGGCCTCCTTTTCACCACCAGGGGGTGGCCTCATCAACATCTTTTCCCCAAGGCCTGCATGAACACGATGATTAGAGCTCAAGGGGAATACAAAATACGAGATACATATAGAAAAGAAACCCTACCATGGTTCTTGGCCACCCAGCGATTATCGGCCATAATGGCCCAGGATCAGAGATGATACGGGAACCTCCTGTCCAAGCGCTCGATCCACCTCGCCAAATCTGGAACCTCCTGGGGATGCCAAGGAGAAGCTGGAGAGAGTCGCCAGAGGTTATTACATCGCTCGAAAGAAAAGTTGAGGAACGATTAAAGAGAAGATATACTTACGCTAAAAATTCCACCGTTCGGGAAAAGGCATCCATTGGACCGGGATAATGTCCGAGGTGCGCACCCAAACAAACCTCCTCATCCACCCCCGGTCTTTCCCTTCATTGATGCTTGAAAGGAAAGGTTTCTTGGACCGTTGCCGAAGCTTGATCAGGCCTCGGTACAGCCGAGGACGGTATAGTTCGATCAGATGGTTGAGAGTGAGAAATTCACCTGCAATCTCCTCAGTAAAGTGCCTGAGCATCAACATAATCCTCCAATAGGACGGTGAGATCTGGCAAAAGGTCATGCGATAACGAATGTAGAAGTCAAGGATCACCGGATCGATGTCCAAAGGAGGAGATTTTACGGATTCGTCGGGACCCAGGGTGAACGGGTAGGTATATACGCAAAGAAAGCCCTCCTTGAAGCTGGTAATATCGTCACCGGAGGCACGAATTCCCACTGTCACTGTTTCATCCCATCGGCAGTCACCCTTCACATTTTCAACATGAGTCACGACACTCATGTATCGAGACACATGCTCGCATCGGCCCAGCTTGGACGCAGGAGACTCGATGTCGAAATCCTTCGACGTGTCAAGCTCGGAAGGGGTCCACTGCTTTAGAGAAGGGGCCATCCTATTACCCCCCTAGCCGACTGGGATGATGATGCAGTATCATTCCGACGGGGTACCGGCCTAGAGGTCCTAGCCATAAATAATGATGGAGCTCTTTCGAAAAGAGAAAAAGAGAGAAGGATGAAAATATATCAAATAAATTGGGATTCCGGTTCACAAGCCTAGAGGAAGGCAAAGATGAGCAGCATCTGGTGATCGGACCTTTTTATAGGAACCAATTGGGGAAGCAGAAGGGACGAGCCTACAACAGTTCGTGAACTCCTCGATCGTCGCATATGACGGCGGCTACGCACGGTTTCCGGGTCTATGGCATTTAATGCTCTTATATGAATGACATCATGGTAATAATGGCCTCGAGGCTACGAGGCTACGATTCAGTGTCGTTTCCTATCACTTCGATATAGGAAATGCGAAGACTATCTGTACGCGGTAAAATTAGAAGACTTGATTTTTTGCTATCGAGACATTTTTGGAAGCCTTCCCCGAGACCCCGAGGGTGGAAGGCCGCGGTCGAGTTCTCGGCCTCAGGGCTCACGAGGGCTGAATCGAAGGAAGCAGGGCTCGAGGTCAGGTCAAGAGAGGAGGTCTCCAAAGCACATGGCTACACCTGACAAGACCAGTCTATCTACAGCCTATTGAGAGGACTTGCGTCAGGCCGTCCCATCTTTCTACTCTTGTAAATAATATATACGTACTTTACCGAGTCCCCTCGCCTATATAAGGGGGACTCACCCCACCTTGTAAGGGGTTGATGTTGCTCCACTTCTCCATAATGCAATAATCTTTCTCTCTCTCTCTCTCTCTTTCTTCTAAGTTATCAGTGTTCATCGACCCCGAAATTGATAGTATAAGAGCCTTACTTATTCATAACCTTATCTGTTACCCCCTTCCCTACTACCCGCAATAAGCCCGAGATAAGTTCGAGGCCTGGCCTTGAGGTATCTACTGGCTTGCTCTACGCCCGGGAACGTCCCCTTACTGGTTCGATTATCGCTTTGGCTAACTCGATCTTTATTGTCTTACTTCACGTTCTAACAACAATAACCCTTATAAACTAGCTCGGGAGTAAATCACGTATTTTTAGAATCCCATTTACAAATTTAATTGTTGTTACCATTTTCACGGTAAACAGAAATAAAATCCATAGACCTAGTCACTTTTTACCATGACTATCAAATCGCTCCAAACTTTCTCAAGGCACGTGGCTATCCTACCACAGAATTCATATGCTACTTTACCATTCCCACATTGGTTAAACCATCTCCTTAAGAAACTTCTCGACCTCTGTCGTTCACACTTGACCTCCTCTTTTGCTGCTAAAATACTACCTCAAATCATAATGCAACTTTGTAGCACGCAAACGGGTAAATTGCCACCAACTCTAAGCCTCCTCAAGATCATTTTTCCCGAGATATTCACCATCGTGATCCATAAATGAGCAACCTACCATTAACAACAATAAAACACGGTAACAACACACGAACATCATAACAATCTATGCATAGCCTCAAAACCATAGGCAATAAGGATACAGGGCTGAGAAGGCAGAACACCCTTCACCAAGAAGACGATAATAACTCGCTCGAATACGCAAGGAGAAAGATCATGTTCCACGTCTGCAGTACCACTCCAACTCTCGATGCGATGCCTAATTGACATGAGCGCTCAACATCATTTAAGAATGATTAGGAAGGGAATGAAGGCATAAGTTTCAATGGAAATCAAATCGCATGACGAGGAATCAACAAGGGAAGTGCTCTTACCAACCTTGTACCCTATCGAAGATAAGCACAGACGTCTTCATACCGATCCGCAAGACTCTACTAGACTCGCTCATGACTCGTGAGATGCATGTGAACTTAGAGCTCCGATACCAAGCTGTCACAACCCAAAATCCATTATAGGTCGTGATGGCGCCTAACGTCTCCAATGACCCGGCCGGTCATTTCGAGAGTTATAGCCCCGTTCCCCCTTTTATTGCTTCTTTTGTTTTCTTCAGCTATATTATGATATACCGGGTTAGCTGATTCGGGTTCAGAGTGGATTCGGAGTGAATTGAGTCACATAGTTTCTTATTTGAAAGCTTAAGTTGGAAAAGTTGACCGGATGTTGACTTATATGTAAATGACCTCGGATTTGAATTTTGATGGTTCCGTTAGCTTTGTTAGATGATTTTTGACTTTGGAGCGCGTCCGGAATGTAATTTGGAGGTCTGTGGTAGAATTAGACTTGAATTGGCGAAAGTTAGAATTTTAGCAATTTTGGCCGGCAGTGGATATTTTGGTATCGGGGTTGGATTTGATATTCGGGAGTGGGAGTAGGTTTGTGGTGTCAATTCTAACTTGTGTGCAAAATTTGAGGTCATTCGGATCTTGTTTGGTAGGTTTCGACATCGTTGGTGGAATTTGGAAGTTTAGAAGTTCTTTAGGCTTAAATCCGGGTGTAATTTGGTGTTTTGATGTTTTTTTGAGTGATTCGAAGGTTTGACTAAGTTAATATCATGTTATGGGACGTATTGGTATGTTTGGTTGAGGTCCCGAGGGCCTCGGGTGACTTTCGGGTGGTTAACGGATCATTTTGGCTTTGGTGAGACAACTGATGTTCTGCTGCTGTATTTTTCAACTTAACTCTTATGCCTTTGGGAGAGGGGCCTCACGTTCGTGAAGACTGTTTTCTGAGTGTTGAGGTTTTGTTCTTCGTGTTCACGAAGAGAGGACGCGAACGCGAAGGTGTGGTCTGCGTGTGCATCACAAACGCGGGAGTACAGTCACATTCGCGAAGAGCGGTGAGGCAGTTGGGAACCCTAGTTCCTTGGTCTACGCATTTGCAAGGTGATTGATCTTGTTTGCGATGGTTTGAGCAGGTAAAGTATCACGTTTGTGGAGGACATGCTACGCACTTGTGTCACTGATTATTAGGGTTCATGGGACCAGTTCCTGCCACTCACGGAGTTATCTTACAACAACAGTTATCAGTCGAGTATTCAGATGGCTCCGTATGAGGCTTTATATAGGAGGCAGTGTAGATCTCCTATGGGTTGGTTTGAACTGGGTGAGGCTAGGCTTCTGGGTACAGACTTGGTTCAGGATGCATTGGAAAAGGTGAAATTGATTCAGGAGCAGCTTCGTACGGTGCAGTCGAGACAAAAGAGTTATACTGATAGAAAGGTCTGTGATGTGTCTTACATGGTTGGGGAGAAGCTCTTGCTGAAGGTTTCACCTATGAAGGGTGTTATGAGACTTGGGAAGAAGGGAAAGTTGAGCCCTCGCTTTATTGGGCCGTTTGAGGTGTTTCGGATGGTTGGGGAGGTGGCCTATGAGCTTGCTTTGCCATCTGGCTTATCGAGTGTGCATCCTGTATTTCATGTTTCTATGCTTTAGAAGTATATCGGCAATCCACCTCATGTTTTGGATTTCAGCACGGTTCAATTGGATGGTGATTTGACTTATGATGTGGAGCCGATGGCTATTTTGGGGCGTCAGGTTCGAAAGTTGAGGTCTAAGGACATAGCTTCAGTGAAGGTACAATGGAGAGGCCAGCCCGTGGAGGAGGATACTTGGGAGATCAAACGGGAGATGCGGAGCAGATACCCACACCTATTTGAGGCTCCAGGTATGTTTCTAGACCCGTTCGAGACGGATGTTTGTTTAAGAGGGGGAGGATGCAACGACCCGACCGGACATTTTGAGAGTTATAGCCCCATTCCCAATTTCCTACTTCTTTTGTGTTCTTCAGCTATATTGTGATATACCGAGTTAGTTGATTCGGGTTTGGAGTGGTTTTAGAGTGTATTGAGACACATAGTCTCTTATTTGAAAGCTTAAGTTGGAAAAGTTGGCAAGATGTTGCCTTATGTGTAAACAACCTCGGATTTGAATTTTGATTGTTCTGTTAGCTCCGTTAGGTGATTTTGGGCATCGGAGCGCGTTTTGGAAATTTTTGCAGGCAGTGGAAATTTTGCTATTG
This sequence comes from Nicotiana attenuata, assembly GCF_001879085.1. Taxonomy (NCBI): domain Eukaryota; kingdom Viridiplantae; phylum Streptophyta; class Magnoliopsida; order Solanales; family Solanaceae; genus Nicotiana; species Nicotiana attenuata. The sequence continues at coordinate 53,873 of NW_017672910.1, forward strand.
GGGTCGGATTGGATTTCCTGAAGTTGGAGTAGGTTCGTGGTGTCATTTCTGACTTGTGTGCATAATTTGACGTCATTCGGATGTGGTTTGGAGGTTTCGGTATCGTCGGTGGAATTCGGAAGTTTAAAAGTTCTTTAGGCTTAAATCCGGGTGTAATTTTGTGTTTTGAGTGATTCGAAGGTTCGACTAAGTTCCTATGATTCTATGGGACGTGTTGGTATGTTTGTTTGAGGTCCTGAGAGCCTCGGGTGAGTTTCGGGTGGTCAACAGATCATTCTTGGTTTTGGTGAGACAGCTGATGTCTGCTGCTGCATTTTTTTCGTTTCCTATTACGCGTTTGGGAGAGGGGCCTCACGTTCGTGAAGAGTGTTTTCTGAGTGGTGAGATTTTATTCTTCGCATTCGTGAAGAAGAGGACAAAACGCGAACGCGAACGCGAAGGTGTTGTTTTGCGTGTGCATCGTGAATGCGGGAGCAGAGTCGCGTTCACGAGGAGGAGTGAGGCACATAGGACCACAAGTCCATGGCCTACGCGCTCTTATGGTGAGGGTCGCGTTCGCGAAGGTCTGAGCAGGTAAAGCATCACGTTCATTAAGCTGTTGTCCTGTTCGCAAAGAGTAAAACGGATAGGCAATCAAGTTGGTCTACGCGAATGCGAGAGGACTGTCGTGTTCGCGAAGAAGGAAATCTGAGCATACAATGTTAAATTCAAAATCGAGTGTTTGAGCTCATTTTTCATATTTTGAGCAGGAGATCACGGATTTGGGCGATTCTTGAAGGGATTTTCGCGGAGTTGATTGGGGTAAGTGTTTCTCACTCGGTGTCACACCTCCTTTTTCACTATACCCGCAAGGGCGTAAAGGAGTTTTTCCACTTAAAGGACAATCGAAACGGGATTCGTTATTTATTAAGATTAAGAGTCGCCACTTGGGAGATTCATGGTGTCCCAAGTCACCGGTTGAATCCCGAATCGAGGAAAATATGACTCTGTTGAATAGTCCGCGATCCAGAAATCCGAGTAAGGAATTCCGTTAACCGAGGAGAATATGAAATGGTTCATGGTATTGAGACGATATGGTCTCGTGAATTGGATCACTCAGGAGGAGTGTTAATGAGTTTCATTATGTTCTCGAACGGGGCTATTATTATTTCTAAGGAAAGTCAAGAGTAAACTGTAAGATGTGGGGTCGGTTAGTAATGGTTTGAATCAGTATGATTGTCGCAATCATCAGCTCCTTCAACGCGTAAGTTATACAGGTGGTTGATGGTTGTACTGGCGGGCTTGACAGCCACCATAATTTGATTGATTTGGGAGGTATTTGATTCTAATGACCTTGTCATGTGTAAATGGATCCCAAAAAGAGCTACGATAATTTAGACCATGACTTGAGATTTGTATTTTCTGTGGATTCAGTAGCGTGTTGCAGTGGTTCTTCTAAAATGACTTAAGTGAAAGGTTTCTAGCTAGTGAAGTGGTTATTCTACGAGTAGTTTAGGGGTTATGATGAATTCTTGTACTCTGCGTAGCGGCATGATAGGTGTAGTGAGCGGGATGGGAATTGGAAGTCGAGGATTAGGGTTGCAGCTCGGTGTTGACAAAAATGTCACAAGCTCGGATGGTCAAGGGATAATTCAGTTGTTCAGAGTAAGCTGGCATTATCTCAGTGTCGCCTAAGAATGGTATTCTATGGAAGAGGCATTGTTTATTAATTTTTGGATTCTTGATTTGCACTATGGAATTTGTACGGTTGGAGGTGTACATGTGCAGACTATGTTACCTGGTGCGAAAGGTTGTGGGAGTATAACCCACGTGAAGACCATTTAAGTGTAACATGTTAGTCACTTGATTGTTAAGGATTGAAACCAAGTATGAAGATCACTACTATTGCTAATGTGTGAGTTTGTTCCTGGAAGGTGCTCTATTCCTTTGTTGTGGACTATGGGGGTTTGTTCCGGATTGGACGGCTACTTGTGTGTGTCATGAAAAGGGCGATTGTGGATCCTTGGAAGGTTGTGGCCCAATATTTTATGATCAGAATCAGCATGTGGCCCAATGGTATGTTGGAATTTAGTTCTAAGGCTTATTAGCTAAGGTTATAGGCAGGATCTTCAGTCTGGCTCGAGCTAATGTGCTCACATGGTTGTGGTGGCAAGGGCAGGTGCACGAGGTGTTAAAAATGATTTTGGACAACTCTGGAACAGTTGTTGGCACGTTCAAGGATGAATGTATGTTAAAGTGGGGGAAAATGTAATGACCCGACCTGTTCTTTTGATCTCTAGCGCGTCGCTCAGCGGTTTGAGGCATCGGGTAGCTTCACTTGATGTTTTATGACTTGTAAGTGTGGTCGGAATCGAATTTCTTGAAGTTCAGAGTTGATTCGGATGGAAAGTTCTAATTTCAGAAGCTTTAAGTTGGAAGAATCGACTAAGGTTTGACTAAACGACTTCAGAATTGGAATTTGAAGGTTCTAATAGGTTCGTATGATGATTTTTGACTAGGGCGTATGTTCGGGTTGAGTATCGGGTCACCCGGGAGCATTTCAGCGCTTATTGTGGAAAGTTTGCATTTTAAAGGTATTAGAATTTCCTAAGTTTGGTTTGAGTTGGACTTTGGTGATATCGATGTCCGTGTAGGGCTCGAGCCTTGGAATAGGTTACATAATTTGTGACTTTTGCATAAAGTTTGGTGTCATTCCAGAATGTTTTGATATGATTCGGATGCATTCATCGAAGTTTTGAAGTTTGAAAGTTGAAAGAAAGATTTTATCGCCGATTCATGATTTTTATGTTATTTGTGGCATTTCGAGCCTTTGGATATGTTTGTATAATGTATTGGGACTTATTGGTATGTTCGGACAGGGTCCCGAGGGGCACGTGTGAATTTTGGAGTGGTTTCAGACCAATTCTAGGCCATTTTTAATTACTGGATTTTTGCTACAGCAGTGTGCATCACGATCGCGGACATTAGCGGTACTTCCCTTCTTGATTCCTCATCGTGCGATTTGATTACTTTGAGGCTTATGCCTTTGTTTCCTTCTTATTCAATCTTATGCGACGTGAAGCACTTGCTATAAATCGGGAATCGAGGAATTATAATGGTACTACAGATATGGTGTAGGATGTTTCTCCCTATGTATCTGATTGGGCTATTGTCGTCGCCTTGCGAAAGGCCGTTCTGTCATTTCAGCTCGGTATTAGTATTACCTAAGGTTTTGAGATTTGGCATCGATTGTTATGGCGATTCGTGCGTTGCTATCACACAGTTTTTGTGTAATGGTAGGATGCTTGTCTATGCGTCGAGGCAGTGAATGACTTGAAAGGAGGTTTTACTCAGTGCATGATTCAGAGATTCGGTATTTTATTTCCGGCGGAGGAACGGCAATTGGACTATGAATGTTCAGGTTTGGGTTGATGGAGTAACGGGACTTGGTAATTTCGAGCGTGGTTGTTGATGCCCAATTTTTCCCTATAATATTTTTAAAATGCATGTATGCCTTCAAAACTATGCATTAGCATCGATTGACATTTTTTCATAATTTCTAAATTTTTAGGGATTTTTAGTTAATTTATCCCAGCAGTTTTATTTATATAAACAATCACTAATTGCAGCACAAATAGTTTTATAATAATTTTGTGGCTTAATTCTATCATTTGCATTTGTACTAAGTTTTAATTATTTCACAAATAGCCACATTTGTATTTTCGGGGTTATAATTGCAATTACTTTGCAATTATAGCCCATGGATGCATTATTACATTATTTTACCAGAAAATAGCCTTCTATTTTATTAAAATATTAAGTAACTATTCTAAAACATTTCTAGGAATGAAAGTCATTTTTATAATTTATTAACTATTTTTAAAAATTATTTTAGCAATTAAATGGGTATTTAACAAATGACCCCTTTTTATTTTCGGACGTATCCTATATTAAACAGCCCAAATCCCTAACCCACTAAGACCAGGCCCAAACCAACTACCCCTAGCCCAATTAAATCCTACTCGGCCCCCAAACCCCCTAAATCCTCGCCGTTGATCATAGAGATCAACGGCCACCATCACTTCTTACCATTTTTAACCAAACGATCCCCCCTAAGCCCTAGCCATTATTCACAAATGGCCGCCCTAGAATCCCTAACCCTCTCCGTCTCTCTGAGACCTAAACCTAACCGTAATCACTGCCACCCAAAACTAATCCTATTCCCTACGATTCTCACTCGACCCATGGATTTCCATGGCCGTTTGAGGCTCCTACTCATCTTCCACATCTCCTGGTTGCTCGTTCTTATGATTTTCTGGAAAGATCTCGAAGAGATCTAACCAGATCTGGTTCAAGACTCTCCTCTATTGTTGTGAGTATTACTATTTCGATACTTTTATGGTTCAAATCTCTTGTTTGAGACTGGATTCTCTTTACCCTTTCATTCTTTCTTCAAAACCCTCATTTCAAACACGAATCCATCCAGATCTTTGTAGATCTGGAAAGTTTCTGAGTTCGTCGTCGAATTTTCTTTAAAGAGTTTCTTGTTTCTTCACTATTAATCGATATTTAGCACTACGCTACTTAAGGTTTTTGATTTCTCTGATTTCTGTTATTTGAATCTATGTATGATTGAAGTGTTTTCTGTTTCCATGGCTATTTCTTTAAATTTCTCCTAATCTTTCTGCTACTAATCAAACCTAAGTATTTTTCTAATTATCTAGGGTTTCCACTTCCGTTTTTCGCAAAAGGTTTTCTGAAGTTTTTATGTTTCGTTTGATCTTTCTCGCATGGTTATGTTTCTGGTCCAATTGTTTGACTATTCAGTGTTTGATTTCAACCTCTTGTACGTTATTGACTGTTAAACCTACTTCTTGCCTTATTTGAAATTCAACTAGAGTTATTTATGGTATAATTCCCTAATTTCCTATCCCCAGTCAAGCTTGATTGATTATTTCATTAATCCCTTACCTTATTTTTGCAATGTAAATTTGCCTTGCATTATTTAGCTACACTATTCGACTCCTATATATACATGCACTCTCATTCTACCTTAGACACGGGCAATACTTCACACACACACAAAAACTTTCCTCTTATCTCTCTCTCTGCTACTTGTGATCACTATTTGACTAGTCGGCTGAAAGCCAAGGCTAGGCTGTTGAATTCTGTATACTTTACCTTCTGTTTCTGCTTCCTTAATTGGTATGCCTCTACTGTTGTCATTCAATTAATTTGTGTGTTCATCAGCATGTTTACTTCTGTTAAATTTGTATGTTCATCAGCATGTTTACTTTTGTTTAAATCCATGTATTTACCAGCATGCTTACCCCTATTTAATCCATGTGTTTGCTAGCATGACTATTTCTGTCCAATCTATGTGGCTACTTCGGTTCAAACTATATATTCAATAGCATGTCTGACTATATGTTTCCTAACATGTCTATTAATGTACAATCTATGCGCTTCTGTCCACTCCTGGCCAATACACGCGTTTACCACAATAGCATGTTGACTCCTGTTTTCTAATTAGAACTATGTGTTCTGCTTTCACCAAGTTTGCATGTTTACTTATGTCTAAGATTAGATCTATGTCTTGTATTCTCCCCTACTAAGCATGAGCCCCCCTATCGGGATACTTTGCTCCCTAATCCCTATTACCCCTTACATGTGGCTGCTTGATTTTCAGCATGCCTTGCTTCTATGTTTGGTCACTTACTAACAGCCAATAAGCTTAAGTAATCCTATTTCTGAATGCTGCTTGTTTGGCTAGAGCCTTTGCCTAGGTTCCAGGAAATGAATGATTCTGTTTACTTCTGATTTCCTAAAAGTCTAAAACTACTTTTTCCTCAAAATTTTTCTTGCAAATCACTATCATTTCAATTCTTAGAATATTTAGGTTCCTACCCCTCTAGTGTGAGCATTGCTTTGGAGTCCATGAGACTCCTCTGAACTTTGACGCATTGGGCTGGCTATTCCACACTACACAAGCTGTTTAACCTTTAAGGAGGCCTTGGTGTGAGCACTGCCCTGGATCCTGGAGGCCCTTGAGAACTTTGACACACTAAGATACCCTCCCTGGCGCTATGAGATGTGGCAATTGAGACTTTTTGAAGGCCTGGTTCCCCAAGTTTTGCTTTGGGCCTATCCAGGCTCCCTATAATATACTGTTATCATTCCTGTAATTGATTCTACACTTGGTTTGTAATATTACTTACTTTGTAAATAGATATTGGGGAAATTAGTAAACTGGGAGGGATTATTATACACATTTTGTTGGGGAATGAGTAGATATCATGCCTATAGGATTTAAAATCAGTGTTTACATTCCTAGAAACCATACCTATTGGACATTGCAATGTTCATCACTTGTATGCATTATAGAGATCATGCCTATAGGGTTCAAACCAAACTTTTGCAATCGGAAATCATTGCGTTGTTTGATTGTTTTGCATGCATTCTAGATACCATGCCTATAGGTTAAAAATCAATCTTGCACTTTTAGATATCATGCATATAGGTAAAAAAAAATTCAATTTCTACACTTAGGAGTCATGATAAATACGTTCAGCATGTTCAATATTTAGAAACCATGCCTATAGGATAAAATTTATCTTACATTCTGGAGACTACGTTTGTGGTTTTAAAATCAGTCTCCGCATGCCAATCCGACTTTAAAATTGCTGCATTTAGTTTTCGTTGTTTAAAATCAGTCATTGCACCTAGACAGCATGCCTATAGGACCTAANTATATCTATGAAGAAGGACGTGGGAGCAGTAATGGTCGCCCAAGGACCCAAAACTCTATTCGTATACCGAACCTCCCCACTTGCATATCAAGCACCTCCACCCACATATAAAGCACCTCCACCCACCTATCAACCGTCACCTCCACCTACGTATCAACCCTCATCCTCCAGATATTCCCAACCAGCAACTACCTATCATACCTATAATTCCCAACCATCTCACTTTCAATCACCTCCAACTCGTCAAAACTACCTAAGACCGCGAGCCAATTTTGACCGCAGACCACCCAAACAATACACCGCCATTGTTGAACCCATCGACCAGCTATATGAAAGGTTGAAGGCTTCTGGTTACGTCACTCCCATCCCTACTGTGGCCACGGCGAACTCATCCCAATGGGTTAACTCGAATAAGACTTGTGCGTAACATTCTGGTATGAAAGGGCACACCATTGACGAATGCCACACATTGAAGGACAAAATCCAGGCTTTGAATTGACAACAAGATCATCCAGGCAAAGGAGGCCATGCCTAATGTCCGCAATAACCCCCTCCCAGATCATATGAGTGACGGTGTCAATGTGATAGAGATGGATGAAGAATGGGATCCGGAGGGATCAATCGGACTTATTAAAGAGGGTGACGATCCCAAAAAACCCGCAGTCACCCTCAACCCCATTATAGTGCAGGTACAGCCGCCAGTGGAGGTCCAGGTAACAACATCAGTCCCATGTGAAGTTGAGGTGGCACCCCCTGCAGTTGTACCTATTCCATTAGAGGTGAAAGTAGCCACACCATTTACAGTGACAGTATCAATAACACCGCCTTTCAGCACCGAGGCTGTACCATGGGATTATGTGGCCGAAGCTAGAAGAAAAAGAAAAACCAAGATGGTGGAATTTGGTGCCGCACAAGGGATGACTAGGACTGGAAGGGTCTATACACCCGAGCATTTGTGAGAGTCCAGCAAAAAGGCCTCTGACAAACCTCCCATTATTGAAACAGGTCCAAATGACCTCTGGAGGAAAGTACAAGCAAGGTAGTATTCAGTCATTGATCATCTGAACAAGACCCCTACTCAAGTATCCATCCTGTCGCTACTACAGAATTCAGAAGCACACAGGAACGCTCTGATGAAAGTATTGAACGAAGCATATGTGCCCAATAACATCACAAGCGGAGAAATGGCTAACATGGTGGGACAGGTATTAGAAAGTCACAAAATCACATTCCACGAGGATGAGTTGTCGTCTAAGGGTTTGAATCACAATAGGGCACTACATATCACAGTGCAATGCGAAGACTACTTCATTACCAGGGTCCTGATTGATGGAGGATCCAGTCTCAATACTTGCCCATTGACAACACTGAACAGGTTGGGCAAAGGCCTATACGAGATACAAGAAGGGACCATGAACGTAAAGGCATTTGATGGGTCTCAGAGAGCTACCATGGGGGAAATTAATCTTTGGCTACAAATGGGGCCTACGTGGTTTGATGTCGAGTTTCAGGTGCTGGACATGTCTGCATCCTACAATCTGCTGTTAGGACGACCATGGATACACGCGCTGGGGCTGTGGCATCAACTTTGCATTAGGCAGTGAAATTTGAGTTGAACCATCAGGATGTGATTATCCATGGAGTCGGGAGCAACCCCATTTACACCTCAGACTATTCCGATGGTCGAGATAAGGAGAAAGCTAGGCGGAGAAACTTATCATCCTATCGAGCGGGTCAATGCAATCAACAAAGATAAGTGGTGGGATAGCAAGATAGCAAGCATGATGAACTGGAGAGGGTATGAGCCTGGCAAGGGTCTTGGTAAAAATCTTCAAGGCATCACCAAGCCAATACAGCCAAAGCGCCATGGTACCACTCTTGGGCTGGGATAGCAATACACTTGGCAAGAATACAATGACTGGTCACCACCATGGCGAGGTCCGTATTATCCACTGGAGCAGCCTATACCACACTTGAGTCAGATCTTCCAACAGGCCGACATCATATGGGGATCAGAGGAGGAAGAAGCATGGCAGCCTTAAGGAACCTATTCTCGGATGATGAGGACCTAGACTGTTATGTAATTGTTGAGGAGGAGGAGGAGGAGGAAGGCTCTACCATCCGAGCTGTGGAGAGAGGATCATTCCTCAAGAATTGCAATGTCAGACCATCCAGGGCCCGACGAGTCCCCGGGTAGCGAGGCTGAACAACATTGTTTTTGTTTATTTTCTAAGAAAATGATATCCTTTCTTGGCATTTTGTTTTAAATGATATTTCCAATGTTCCGAAACATTGTTTAAATTATTGAAAATCGCTTTTATTCTTCAATGAATCAATATTTATTATTACCATTTTTCTCTCATATCTTTATCTATACAACATTACCATTTCCTATCTTGATGAACCAACAACTGTGACATGTAATGAGACGACGGAACAAAAGGATGGTGATTCGGAAGAAGAAGATGTCATACCCAAGGAAATTGTCAGAGAAGTAGAAGACTTTGAGAACAAGCCTAATTCCAATCTGGATGAAACAGAAATAATCAACTTGGGAGACTCTTAAACTATCAAGGAAACCCGTATCAGCATCCATTTGTCGCCATCAGAAAAAGAAAAGTACACACAGTTCTTGAAAAGGTATGAGGACATCTTTGCATGGTCATATGATTACATGACCGGGTTAAGTACATCCATTGTGGCTCACAAGTTTCCCACAAACTCAACATGTCTGCCAGTAAAGCAAAAACTCAGGAAGTTCAAGCCTGACATGTGTCTGAAAATCAAAGAGGAGGTTACTAAGCAAATCAAGGCCAAGGTCCTCAGGGTGGTTGAATACCCAACTTGGCTAGCCAACGTCGTGCCAGTTCCAAAGAAGGATGGAAAGGTCAGGGTCTGTGTTGAATATCGGATCTCAACAGGGCCAGCCCAAAGGATGATTTCCCGCTTCCAACATACACATCCTAATCGACAGTTGTGCCAAGCATGAACTCCAGTCGTTTGTGGATTGTTTTGCTGGTTACCATCAGATCTAGATGGACGAAGAGGATGCTGAGAAAACGCTTTCATTACACCATGGGGAGTATACTGTTATAAGATGATGCCATTCGGTCTAAAGAATGTTGGGGCCACCTACATGAGGGCTATGACTACCATTTTTCATGGCATGATTCATAATGAGATCGAGGTATATGTGGACGACGTCACATATCATATAGCCGATTTGAGGAATTTTTTTGAAAGACTACGGAAATATAACCTGAAACTAAACCCCGCAAAATGCGCTTTCAGGATTCCCGCCGGAAAGTTACTTGGGTTTATTGTCAGCCGCTGAGGGATAGAATTGGATCCGTTGAAAGTCATAGCCATCCAGGAGCTACCGTCACCGAAGAGTAAGAAAGATGTAATGAGTTTTCTAGGACGGCTAAACTACATCAGCTGGTTCATAGCCCAGTCCACAATTATATATGAGCCGATTTTCAAGATGTTGAAGAAAGATGCTCGAAGATTGTCAAAAGGCTTTCGACAAGATCAAGGAGTACTTATCAACACCACCAGTCTTGGTCCAGCCAGAGCCAGGTAGACCTTTGCTACTCTACCTTGCAGTGCTAGATGGAGCCTTCGGCTGTGTTTTGGGGCATAACGGCGAGACAGGGAGAAAGGAACAAGCTATCTTTTACCTGAGTAAAAAGTTCACTCCATATGAAGCGCGATACTCTCTATTGGAACGTACCTGCTGCGCTTTGACCTGGATACCTCAGAATCTGAGGCGTTACTTCTGTGCCTACGCAACATACCTCATATCAAGGATGGATCCCTTGATATATCTTTCAGAAACCCATGCCCACTAGCAAGCTGGCTAAGTGGCAAATCGGGTTGAGCGAGTTCGACATTGTTTATGTGACTCAAAAAGCAGTCAAGGGACACGCACTAGCAGATCATCTTGCTGAGAATCCCGTGGAAGGAGAATACGAACCCCTGAAAATATATTTTCCCGATGAAGAGGTGCTATGCATAGGAGAAGATATTGCTGAGTCCTATGACAGTTGGAGAATGTTCTTTGACGGAGCGACAAATTTTGAGGGAGTCGACATTGGAGCCATCTTAGTATCGGAAATTGGCCAACATTATCCGGTATTTGCTAAACTCAGATTTCCCTGCACCAACAACATGGCAGAGTATGAAGCCTGCATACTAGGGCTCAATATGGCCATCGACATGAATATTCAGGAGCTGTGGTAATCGGTGATTCAGATTTTCTTGTGCACCAGGTACAAGGAGAATGGGCCACCAAGAATTCCAAGATATTGCCATATCTACACCATGTACATGAATTGAGAAAGAGGTTCGCGAAGATAGAGTATCGGCATGTTGCCAGAAGGATCCATAGCCAGCTGGCGTATTGTGCCCATGTTGAAGAAGAAACAGACGAGAAGCCTTGGTTTCACGATATCAAAGAATATTTGGCAAAAGGAGAATATCCGGAGCATGCAAATCATACTAAAAAACGTACGCTTCGGAGGTTGTCCAATAACTTCTTCCACAGCAGAGGAACCATGTACAGAAGAACTCCTCATTTGGGATTGCAAAGGTGTGTCGACGCAAAAGAAGCTTCTAAGCTACTTGAGGAGATACATGCTGGGACCTGCGGCCTGCATATGAATGGTTTTGTCTTGGCTAAGAAGATATTTAGGGCCGGTTATTTCTGGATGACCATGGAGACACATTCCATCCAGTATGTCCGAAAATGCTACCAATGTCAAGTACATGCCGATATGATAAAAGCGCCGCCAAATGAGCTTAATGCAACAAGCTTGCCTTGGCCATTTGCCGCCTGGGGAATGGATGTCATTGGTCCAATTGAGCCCACCGCCTCAAATGGGCATCGGTTCATCTTGGTAGCTATTGATTATTTCACCAAATGGGTTGAAGAAGCCTCTTACAAGGCAGTAACTAAGAAGGTCGTAGCAGATTTTGTCGGTGACCGAATTTTTTGCCAGTTTGGAGTTCCAGAATCAATCATCACTGACAATGCCTCCAATCTCAACAATGATCTGATGAAGACCATGTTTGAGACTTTCAAAATCAAGCACAAGAATTCCACAGCCTATAGACCTCAGATGAACGGAGCTGTAGAAGCCGCTAACAAGAATATCAAGAAGAAACTGAGAAAGATGGTAGAAAAGCACAAACAATGGCATGAGAAGCTGCCATTCGCTTTGTTGGGATATCGTACCATAGTCCGCACATCAACCGGGGCAACTCCCTACTTACTGGTTTATGGTACTAAAGTTGTTATCCCCGCTGAAGTGGAGATCCCTTCTTTGCGAATCATACAAGAAGCTGAGCTCAGCGACGCGGAATGGATAAGGAGTCGTTATGAGCAGCTAGCCCTCATAGATGGAAAAAGGATGAATGCAGTATGTCATGGGCAACTCTATCAGAACAGAATGTCTAGAGCCTTCAACAAACAAGTGAAGCAAAGGCAGTTCGCATCGGGGCAGCTGGTGTTAAAGAAGATCTTCCCGTATCAAGATGAAGCCAAAGGGGAATTCTCTCCCAACTAGCAAGGCCCTTACATGGTTCGTAGAGTATTGATAGGAGGAGCCCTCATACTTATAAAAATGGACGGAGAAGTCTGGCCAAAATCGATCAACTCAGATGTAGTCAAACGATACTATGTGTAACTATTTATATTTTCACAAAATGATGTAAATTGAACTACGCTTGACCTGATTCCCATTTAAGAGGGGATACGTAGGCAGCCCTGTGGGTTCGGTCATATCATAATAAAATTTTCATTTCCCCCAGAAGCAAAAACTGGGGCAGAATTTTGAGGAGCACCCTCAAATTTTTGGAGCCAGTCCAGCCAACGCCATCATATTCTAGAAAGTCTGAAATCAATCAGGAACTGGGGCAGAATTTTGAGGAGGACCCTCAAAATTCCGAAGCGATTTCAGCCGATCGCAGCATGTGCAGCAGTCAGATGCGTCCATCTAACTGGGGCAAAATTTTGAGGACCCTCAAAATTCTATAGTATGAGAGGTTGCGATGTCTCGTATCATGTCGCAATCACTTGTTCATCTAAGAAATTTCTGAAATAACATATTTTTATTACATCTTTGAAACTATGCATGCTTGTTTGTAAAACGACTGTGTTTAGCTAACGCTACCCCCCAATGATTTGAACACGACCTTCGGACCAAGCAAAGCAAGCCAAGCAAGCCGACGGAGGCACGAACTGACCTCCCTTTTACAGAACTTACGATTTTTCTTTGATGCAGGAGTGGAGAATGTACATGCCTCCAAACCACAATCTTCGTAACAACCGCAATACTGAAATCTATTATTAGCTAAGAAAACTCTGCTATCACGTGGTATTTATTCAATTTTTGCATGGGACTAAGCCCTGTCCCAAACCCTGCATGAGGCTGAGCCCTGCCTCCATTTTGCATAAGGCTGCCTTCAATTTGCATGGTACTAAGCCCTGTCTCGAATCTTGCATGAGACTAAGCTCTGTCTCCATCTGCATGAGGCTAAGCCCTGCCTCCACATCTGCATAAGGCTAAACTTTGCCTTCCATTTGCATGGGACTAAGCCCTATCCCGAATCTTGCATGAGACTAAGCTCTGTCTGCATATGCATGAGGCTAAGCCCCGCCTCCACATCTGCATAAGGCTAAGCTCTGCCTTCCATTTGTGTTGGACCAAGCCCTATCTCGAATCTTGCGTGAGACTAAGCTTTGTCTCCATCTACATCTGCATAAGGCTAAGCACTGCCTTCCATTTGCATGGGACTAAGCCCTGTCCCGAATCTTGCATGAGACTAAGCTCTATCTCCATCTGCATTAGGCTAATCCCTGTCTCCACGTCTGCATAAGGCTAAGCTCTGCCTTCTATTTGCCTGGGACTAAGCCCTATCCCGCATCTTGCATGAGACTAAGCTCTGTCTCCATCTGCATGAGGCTAAGCCCTGCCTCCATATCTGCATAAGGCTAAGCTCTGCCTTCCATCTGCATGGGACTAAGCCCTGTCCCGAATCTTGCATGAGGCTAAGCTTTGCCAGGCCAATCGTCGCCTTTATTTACCAAGACAAAGCATTGTCTCTCCGGCACTATCTATTTTCTCCTCTTTCGGGCTAAGCTCTGCCCTCAACCTCACAAGACTAAGCCTTGTCTTGTTGATTTTAGCATCATATTATTGCATCTCATGGGCTGAAATATCGCCAACTTGTCCAAAGACGTCATTGTCAAAAGGCATCATTCTCATAGCCAGAAGATACCATGCCATGGCCTGAAGATCTCTCAAATTTGCTTATCATTATTCAAAGGCGTCATGGTTCGGAGGCACCATTTTCGTGGACCGAGAACATCATTTCATTGCCTGTGAATCTCCTATTTCACAATTCATGGCTTAGGACATCATAGTCTAAGGACGTCATCTGCACTGTCCAAAGACAATCTTTCATGGTCCAAAGAGAATTTGCATCACGTTTAAATTCACGCAGTAATCTATGTACTTGCATGCATCGTATTTTGAGTTATGCAGATGATTCCGAAGGTAACCGTTTTTCAAACAGGAGCAGCCTTCGCTCTGGTTTCCGTTCGTACCGTTTTTCACTTTTCCATTCATAACCGATTCTCATCAGTTACCCATCCTATGATATCCAACTATCTGCCCTATAATACATCCGATACATTCCAGATTCGCAACCATAACTCTATCCGACCTCACCCTTCACAAAAAGGACCTTTTGATGAAACTAGCTACCATTCCTATAACAACTCCATCGGCTTCATTGACCGGTGGGTCCAGAACCACACACGACCTGATTCCTGTAAAGCCGGGGATATGTAGGTAGCTAAGAGAATAGGGTTCGGCCTCTATTTTTCAAAACATCCCAATCGATCAAAATTGGCCATCAATTCTTTATCCGAAAACTCTTTCAGCCTTCCCGGGTAAAGAGGGGCGGCTGTTGATACCCAATTTTTCCCAATAATATTTTTAAAATGCATGTAAACCTTCAAAACTATGCATTAGAATCAATTGACATTTTTCCATAATATCTACATTTTAAGGGATTTTTAATTAATTTATCCCAGCATTTTTATTTATATAACAATTACTAATTGCATCACAAATAGTTTTATAATAATTTTGTGGCTTAAATTTATCATTTGCATTTGTACTAAATTTTAATTATTTCACAAGTACCCACATTTATATTTTCGGGATTATAATTGCAATTACTTTGCAATTATAGCCTATGCATGCATTATTACATTATTTTACCAGAAAATAGCCTTTGATATTTTTAAAATATTAAGTAATTATTTTATAACATTTATGGCATGAAAGTCATTTTTATAATTTATTAACTGTTTTTAAAAATTGTTTTAGCAATTAAATGGGTATTTAACAAATGACCTCTTTTTTTTCGGACCTAGCCTAAATTAAATAGCCCAAATCCCTAACCACTAAGACCAGGCCCAAACCAACTACCCCTAGCCCAATTAAATCCTACCCGACCACCAAACCCCCTAAATCCTGGCCGTTGATCATAGAGATCAACGGCCACCATCACTTCTTACCATTTTTATCCAAACGACCCCCCTAAACCCTAGCTATTATTCACAAACGGCCGCCCTAGAATCCCTAACCCTCTGCGTCTCTCTGAGACCTAAACCTATCCCTAGCTGCTGCCACCCAAAACTAATCTCTGTATGTTTGAAGTGCTTTCTGTTTCCATGGCTATTTCATTAAAGTTCTCCTAATCTTCCTGCTATTAATCAACCCTAAGTATCTTTCTAATTATCTAGGGTTTCAACTTCCATTTTTTGCAAAAGGTTTTCTGAATTTTTATGTTTCATTTGATCTTTCTCGCATGGTTATGTTTCTGGTCCAATTTTTTGACTATTCAGTGTTTGATTTAAACCTCTTGTCCGTTATTGTTTGAATAATTGAATGATTAGCCTAATTATCTAGGGTTTCATTTGTTTACTAAACTAATTTACTGATCTCTGATTGTTTTCCTTAATCCTGAATTCTTAATTGGCATCTCTTCTCTATCTATGGGTTGATTGACCCTTTGATTGGTCTCTGACTACCCGTGTTGCCTTGTTTGTGAAACTAATTACTTGATTTATGGTTCTAACCTTAATTGACTGTTAAACCGACTTCTTGCCTTATTTGAAATTCAACTAGAGTTATGTATGGTATAATTCCCTAATTTCCTATCCCCAGTCAAGCTTGATTGATTATTTGATTACTTCCTTACCTTATTTTTGAATTGTTAATTTGCCTTGCCTTATTTACCTACACTACTCGACTCCTATATATATATATATATATATATATATATATATATGCACTCTCATTCTACCTTAGACACGGGCAATAGTTCACACACACAAAAACTTTTCTCTCATATCTCTCTCTCTCTCTGCTACTAGTCGGCTGAAAGCCAAGGCTAGGCTATTGAATTCTGTCTACTTTACCTTCTGTTTCTGCTTCCTTAACTGTTATGCCTCTACTATTGTCATTCAATTAATTTGTGCATTTATCAGCATGCTTACTTGTAAATTTGTATATTCATCAGCATGTTTACTTTTGTTTAAATCCATGTATTTACCAGCATGCTTACCCCTGTTTAATCTATATGTTTTCTCGCATGACTGTTTATGTCCAGTCTATGTGGCTACTTCTGTTCAAACTATATATTCAATAGCATGTCTAAATATATGTTTCCTAACATGTATATTAATGGTCAATCTATGCGTTTATGTCCACTCCTGGCCAATACATGCGTTTACCACAATAGTATGTTGACTCCTGTTTTCTAATTAGAACTATGTGTTCTCCTTATAGTAAGTTCGCATGTTTACTTATGTCAAATATTAAATTTATGTCTTGCCTACTCCCCTACTAAGCATGACCCCCCCTATCTAGATACTTCGCTCCCCAATCCCTATTACCCCCTACATGTGGCTGCTTGATTTTCACCATGCCTTGCTTCTGTGTTTGGTCACTTAGTAACAGCCAATAAGCTTAAGTAATCCTATTTCTGTATACTGCTTGTTTGGCTGGAGCCTTTTCCTAGGTTCCAGGAACGAAATAATTCGGTTTACTTCTGATTTCCTGAAAGTCTGAAACTACTTTTTCCTCAAAACTATTCTTGCAAATCACTATCATTTCAATTCTTAGAATATTTAGGTTCCTACCCCTCTAGTGTGAGCATTGCTTTGGAGTCCATGAGACTCCTCTGAACTTTGACACATTGGGCTGGCTATTCCACACTACACAAGCTGTTTAACCTTTAAGGAGGCCTTGGTGTGAGCACTGCCCTGGATCCTGGAGGCCCTTGAGAACTTTGACACACTAAGATACCCTCCCTGGCGCTATGAGATGTGGCAATTGAGACTGTTTGAAGGCCTGGTTCTCCAAGTTTTGCTTTGGGCCTATCCAGGCTCCCTATAATATACTGTTATCATTCCTGTAATTGATTCTACACTTGGTTTGTAATATTACTTACTTTGTAAATAGATATTGGGGAAATTAGTAAACTGGGAGGGATTATTATACACATTTTGTTGGGGAATGAGTAGATATCATGCCTATAGGATTTAAAATCAGTGTTTACATTCCTAGAAACCATACCTATTGGACATTGCAATGTTCATCACTTGTATGCATTATAGAGATCATGTCTATAGGGTTCAAACCAAACTTTTGCAATCGGAAATCATTGCGTTGTTTGATTGTTTTGCATGCATTCTAGATACCATGCATATAGGTTAATAATCAATCTTTCACATTTAGATATCATGCATATAGGTAAAAAAATCAATTTCTGCACTTAGGAGTCATGATAAATAGATTCAGCATGTTCAATATTTAGAAACCATGCCTATAGGGTAAAGCTAATCTTATTCAGGAGACTACGTTTGTGGTTTTAAAATTAGTCTCCGCATGCCAATCCAGCTTTAAAATTGCTACATTTAGTTTCCGTTATTCGATTGGTCGATTCGAATTGGAATTGTCAAGTCATCCATAACTATTTAGTCAAAACAAGAATTTTATTTAAAATCAGTCATTGCACCTAGACAGCATGCCTATAGGACCTTAACTGCCTGAAATTGTTTACTGTTTCATTATACTTCTGAATAACGACTAGATATCATGCTCATAGGATGTCATTGATACACGCCTAGGCAAGCCTGTAGGGCGATTAAAAATCCTGTAAACTCCAAAAGTTGTGCTACTCTTAACTGTCCAGATTTAGCCCCTCTAAAATCAGTAGGCAAACTGATTAGGTATTGGTTCTCGCTTAAATAAAGCTTTGCATTTGTTCTGATTTGTGCACACCTAGATATCCTGTCATTAGGACTCTTTTCAAATGTCTAAAACACTGCTGTCTGAGACGTGCATTTGTTTGTTCTATTTGTGGAGGTAAAATGTGAGCCCCCTTAATTGTTCTTTACTTGACAGTCCTAATTGTTTTGGTTGTCGCCTATATTTTTCTCTAAGTAGCTTAAGATAGTCTAGAACTGCCTAAATTAGAGGTCCTAAATACCTCTAGGGCCACAAGTAAAGGGACGGGTAATGCACGCCTAGGATACATTCTGAAGGATATGATGACCTGTGCGCTAATGCCACGTGTAACCCCTCTATTTGAGGAAGGCTTATCGGGTATTGTACAGATGTGATCCTATAGTCCAACAAACCTAGGACCCCCTTCTCCCCGTTTAAATAAACTTTATGTGTTTATGTTCTTTGTTAATGACTAATTCACATAATTTGAGTTCGGCCGGGACCCGCCGTTGTGGACCGCGAGGGGTGCCTAACACCTTCCCTCAAGGTTATTTTGAGCCCTTACCCAAATCTCTGATAATGCAAACTGGTTTTATGAGTTATCTGCTCTAGGTGCCCTAACTCACCTTAATCCGTTAGGTGGCTACTCTTCAAACAAAAGTAAATTAGTTGTTCCCTATGAATGTCGAAACCCGGACTCCGCGACGAAAAATTAGGCGCGACAGTGGTGGCATTTTCATCTATGATGTGGTGTCGTCGTCCTTGATGAACTCATTAATGTTTGCTGGTGTTGTGGTCTTCATCAATTTTGCCTTCGGGGCAGAGTAATGTGAGATGGTGCCGGAGGAGCGGTTGTCAGAGATAGCAGAGTGTAGAAATTTTGGAATCCAAATGGGTATTTCTAATGTTGGCAGCTCGAGGAAGATGATTGTCGGAGAGGTTTAAAGCTGGTAGAGACCTATTAGTTCGAGTGCTGCAGAGATGGATCTTGTTTTAAGGCAACAACTGTGCGGCGAAGGATGAGGAAAGACATGTGGGAGGTGTCTTGTGGTGGTTAGATTTCTAGAAAGCTAGGTGTAAGAAGCAGAAGTCGAGTAGTTGCTTAAAGGAGAGGGTTTGACCAAAGTGGGAGAGTGGCAGAGTACCATATGGGTTCCGTGGTAGGATAACTACATGCCTTGAGGAAGGCTTAGAGTGATTTGGGAGTCATGGTGGACAGTAACTAGGGCTACGGGCTTAATTTTGGGGTATTGACTACTATACGGATGAAGGTTGGATAACAGAAAGGAGTTGCTTGATATGGAAAAGGATACAACATGACCTTGGATCAGAATGTATGATTGCACCTTTCGTTGATGTCCATGAGAAGTGAACAGACTTGTACAGCTGGTGAATGAGCACGGGCTCAGGATGGGTTATTGATTTGGTAGTAATTATAGCCAGCGCAGTAAAGTTGGAAGATGTCGGCATGTAATTTCCATGGGTGGGTTATCTCCTGTGAGCAGGCTAGCGATCGCGTGGGTTGACGAAGCTTCTATGAAGAATTCTACTGGCTATCCGGTAGGAGGTCGAATACGCAAATGTGGCTAGTGATTCAGGATGTACATAAAATGTGTAACAGAAGAATTTCGAGGAATTTGGCGGGTTGATTGTGCAAGATCGTGTCAATGGGGGATAAGGAATCTTGGTGGATTCCAGAGTTATGCAATGGTAGCTTCAAGCTAAGTGGGGGAGCCCCACCACCTATGATTGTATTGCATGGTTGTCCACTTGTGATGTTTCTGGTTATCGGCATAATGGCAAGATATTATGACTAAGGATAGAAAACAACAGTGGTAATTTTAGCAAAATATTTGGGGAATGTATGCTATAATTGGCCTTATCGATCCTTGCTCAGGCTTTGGGAAGATTCGGGATTTATGCTTCGCGTAGAGGTGATTTACAAGGAAAATGGTTCAATCGGGTGCTTCTTTGAGGGGATATTCATGTGCTATCAAGGCCTTGGAGTTGGTTATATTTGGGACCCAGCCAGAGTGGGTGGAACTCAACAACGGTTCTAGTGGATTGAAAAGTTAAAGTGCAATGCCTAAGGATCTCGAGTCCATAGAATGGTTGAATATTGAGCTCTTGCAGCGGATTATGAAAAGTGGCTTAGCATGTTCTATGTTATCTTCAGTATGCGGTAGCATTGGAGGAATGGGAGAAAATAACTTCAGATTCATAGAGGAATTATCGGAATGGGTGTACTAGTTGAGGATGCGAATATGCGCACAAGGAGGGTATGAGATGGTTTGGGTTTTGAGATGACGTGCTCTCGTGAACTAAGGCCCCTCAGGATGAGTGTGGATTTTGTTTCGCTGTGTTTGAATGGGGCTATTATTAGTCCTAAGGCAAGTCCATAGTAAATCAAAAGAAGTCGAATCAGTTAGCAATGGTTGAATTAGTATGATGGTGGCAATGATCAGTTGCTTCAGCGTGTTAAGCCATGCATGTGATTTATGGCGGTGCGTGCGAAGCTTGACGGCCACCAAAATTGATTTTATTTGGAGGCATTCGAGTATTTTGGCCTATTATGTGTAGATGGACCCAGAAGAGTTATGGTGGTTTAAACCACTACTTGAGGATTGTGTTTTTTACGGTTATTGGGATTCAGTCATGTGTTGCAATGGTTCTCCTAGAATGAGTAAAGTGTAAGGTTTCTATATGATGAAATGTGTATCTTATTAGTGGTTCAGGAGTTATGATGAAAATCCTGGGCTCTCGCGTATTGGCATGATTAAGTGTCGTGGGTAGCACTGGAATTGGAAGTTGAGGATGAAGGTTGCAGTTCGGTGTTGACAAGAATTTCACATGCTCGGATGAGCAGAAAATAATTCAGATGGTTAGAGTAAGTTGGTATTGTTTTTGGCGTCATCTGAGATCAGTGTCCTATATAAGAGGCTTTGCGTACTGATTGCGGATTCTTCATTTGCTTTACAGCATTAGTGTGGCTGGTGGTATGGATGTGCAGACTTGCTACCTGGTGCGGAAGGTCGTAGGAGCATGTCCCACGGGAAGATTGTATAAGTGTGACATTTAGTCACTTGATTGATTGAACATTTAAACCAAGCATGAAGATTGTGGTACTAATGCTAATTTGAGAATTTATGCCTGAAGGGCGCTTGGTTCATTTGGTTGTGGACTGTGGAAGTTTGTTTTGGATTCGGTGACTATTCTTATGTGTCATGGGAAAAGGGGGTTATTGTGGATCCTCGAAAGGTTATTGCCCAGTACGGTGCGATCAGAATTGTCTTGGGGCCCGTGGATGGATCTAAATGTGAATATGGGCTCTATATCAGGCCAGATGTATTCATTTCAGCATAGCGTTGTTTAGGGAGGAGTCTTCGGGCCTTGGATGTTATTTCTGGCGTCAGCTACTCCGTGTGATCTATATTATGCCAGGAGGGCTATGAGGTGGTTTGGATTATTTGCACATGTGTTGAGGTCTCATGTAACCTGTGGCGTTGTGAGAGCAGGATGGCTCTCAAGATGTTGGCAATTTATTGCACCTTAGTTGTGCTTGAGTTTTGTAGCATATGGTGCTATCTGTCTCTCTAGGGATGGTATTATGCACTTGGCGTGCTTGTGGTCGACTTTCAGGTACTTCGCAAGTATGAGCATTCTAGCTCGGTAAGTATTTCCTTTTAGATTGTTATGTGTGGATCGGGTGGAATGCCGCCACGGGTATGAAGTTTAGCTCCGGTGACACGCCACCACGGGTATCATGGTTGGATCAGGTTGCACGCTGCAATGTTATTATGTGTGGATCGGGTTGCACGCCGCAATAGTGTGATGTTGAGTACAGTTTCCCATATCTATTCTTGTGTGTTTTGTTTCTCATTTTCTGGGGAAAGTTCATAACGTCCTCTCGGTTGTTTAGTTAGTTACGTTGGTTGAGTAGTTCCTTCCAGACTTCGTCTCCTTATGTATCATATTCGAGTTTGTAGCTTGTTCGCACACGGTAACATCATATGAGACTTTTGGCAGTGTGTGATATGGCTTATTGCCTGAACAGCTTATACTGTGTGAGACAGGATTATTGGACCTGGCATCAATGCGATCAGATTTATGTGAAGAGTATTTAAGAGAAAATACCATTATTCAGTTCATAATGAGGTAATGGTTCTTGTCAAGAAGAGGAACTCAATGATTTGTTGAGTCGACAGTTGGTTATGGATTTCTACGCATCTCTTCTATCGTGGCAGCATTTCAAGAGTAGGAACAGGACTTATATGTGTCATGAGGTGTGTTGTGAGCATCATATTCGTGGGATTTCTGCAAATGTTATCAGAGGATATTATTATGGTCATGTGAACTAAGCAGTGCATGGCGTGGATTCAGCACAGTATGCAATCAGGTATTGGTGCATCGTGTAGTGATTGATACGGTGTTCGTATGTTGGAAACGGGCCTGGCAAAGAATTGTAGATGCTGGAATTGGGGTCTAAGGCTTATTTGACTAAGAAAAAGGGAGAATCTTCGGACTGAATCGAGCTAGTGTGCTCAACTGAGTTGTGGTAGCACGGGTAGGTGCACGAGGTATTAAACAGTGATTTCAGACAACTCCAGAGCAGTTCTTAGCACGTTCGAGGACGAACATATGTTTATAACTGGGAGATAATGTAACGACCCGACCTGTCATTTTGACCTCTAGCGCGTTGTTCGGCAGTTTGAGTCCATGTGCAGCTTCACTTCAGGTATTATGACTTGTACGCATGGTCGGAATTGAATTCCGGGAAATTCGGAGTTGATTTGGAAAGAAAGTTCTCATTTCAGAAGCTTTAAGTTGGAAGAATTAACTAAGGTTGGATTTTTGAGTAAACTACCTCGAAATCGGGATTTGAAAGTTCCAACAGGTTCGTATGATGATTTTGGACTTGGGGGTATGTCCGGATCCGATTTTTGATGACCCGGAAGCATTTTGGCGCATATTGTGGAAAGTTGGCATTTTGGAAGGATTTCATAAATTTGGTTTGGAGTGCATTTCAATGTCATCGATGTTCGTTTGGGATTCCGAGACTGGGATAGCTCTGTATGGTGATTCTGGTATTGGGAGCGCGTACGGATGTGGATTTGGAGGTCCATAGGTCATTTCGGGGTCATTTGGCGAAAGTTAGAAAATTTGAAGGTTTTTGAGAAGTTTGAGCGGGAGTAGTCCGTAGGTCGGATACCGATTCTGGATGTTAGAGTAGGTCCGTAATGTCGAATACGACTTGTGTGCAAAATTTGAGGTCGATCGGACGTGATTTGATAGGTTTCGGCATCGAAGGTAGAAGCTTGAAGTTCTAAAGTTCATTAAGCTTGGATTGGGTTGCGATTCATGAATTTGACGTCGTTTGATGTGATTTGAGGCCTCAAGCAAGTCTGTGTTATATTGTGGGACTGGTTTGTGTGATTAGACGGGGTCCCAGGAGCCTCGGGTGTGTTTCGGGATGGCTTCAGATCAATTCTTGGATGAAAAAGTTGTGCTAGTTCTGCTAGTTTTTGGGTCTGGGTTGCAAGTCTCGCAAATGCAAGGTTTTGGATCGCATTTGCAAACTCGCATTTGCGAGGAGGATTTCACATTTGCTAGGGTGGGGATTTTCTAACGGGTTCGCATTTGCGAGCAATTGGCCACTTTTGTGATTTTTCTTTTTCGCATTTGCGAAGAACTTGGCCGCAAATGCTACATTGGCAGGGACAGCTTGGCTTCACATTTGCGATGCATTTGTCGCAAATGCAACCATCGCATTTGCGATCCAGATGTCGCAAATGCGACATCTGTATCTGAAGCAAAGGCTTTTTATTCCGCGACTAGGCTCATTTCCCTTATTCCCCACTTGGACTTAGGCGATTTTTTAGGGCATTTTTCAGAGGGGTTCCATCATCATCAAGAGGTAAGTGATTTCTACTAGTCGTAAGTTAAATACAAGGCTTATATATGGATTTACACATGAAAATTTGTAGAAAATTGGGATTTTGAAGAAA
The DNA here is from genome assembly GCF_001879085.1 of Nicotiana attenuata. Classification (NCBI taxonomy): domain Eukaryota; kingdom Viridiplantae; phylum Streptophyta; class Magnoliopsida; order Solanales; family Solanaceae; genus Nicotiana; species Nicotiana attenuata. The sequence continues at coordinate 77,915 of NW_017672910.1, forward strand.
AACCTAGAAATTTATATTTTTAGATTTTGACCACGTATTTGGGCATGGAAGTGGGAATAAATTATATATTTGAGTTCGTGATTTTATGGATAAAATTTATCTTTAAAAAATTTCGAAATTCGGGCACGTGGGCCCGAGGGTGATTTTTATCGACTATTCGAGCGGAGTTAGAAATGGTTGTAAAATGGGTTATAATGAGTATTAGAGTATATATTTACGGATCTACACATTTATTGACTAGTTTTGGAGCGTTGGCCATTAGTTTGAATTGTTGGAAGGGCTTGGGAGCCGGTTACGGAATATGAAGCGAGGTAAGTCTCCTATCTAACCTTGTAAAAGGGTATTAACCCCATAGTTGAATTAATCCAATATGTGCTTATATTTTGGAATCGTGTTCGCGGAGACAAATTCGCACTCGCAAAGAAGAAATTTCTGTTGCACAGGGCTGACTTTGGAAGCTCATATCTTGCAATATATAAGAAATTTGGAGATGATCCAAAAAATGAAAGTTGTATCTTGGTGTCTAGTTTTTAAAAAGTCAAACCATTTGTCATTTGGAATTTTGTACAAAAAGTTATGAACATTACACTAGAGGTTGTCTGGAGGAGTCGGGCAGCTTGTTCTTAGCGATCGCGAAGGGCAATTTTGAGCTGAGAAAAGTTATGCTTTGCGATCGTGAAGCATTTCCGCGATCTTGAAGGGTAAATACCTGGGCAGAAGCTATATTTCGGGGGTTTCGGCCATTTTATTAGATTTGGAGCTATGGAGCACGGATTGAAGTGATTTTTGAAGCGATTTTCGCCATATGGATTGGGTTAAGTGTTCTTTACTCAGTTTTTGTTATATCATGAATCCATCCTCGTTTTTTGGCAATTGGTTAATGATATAAAAAGAGAAATTGCGGGGGGGGGGGGGGGGTAAGGGGGGGTTGTTGTGAAAAGTTTCATAGAGTGAATTTTTGAGTTTTGAACGTCAATTCGGAATCGGATTTGAGTGAAACTAGCATGGTTGGACCATTAATTAAATGGGTTGTCGGATTTTGTTAGTTTTGTCGGGTTTCAGGCACGTGGAATCGGAGGTTGACTTTATTGAATTTTCGTGCGGATTTGGGAATTTTAATAAATTGATTTATTATAAGTATTAGAGTATATTTTATTGGTTTGCACATTGTTTGGCTAGTTTTGGAGCGACTGGCATCGGTTTAAGGTGTTGGAGTGGCATTGGAACCAGTTATGGAACTTCGGAGTGAGGTAAGTCTCCTGTCTATTCATGTGAGGGGGAATTTACCCCGTATGTGTTATATTCTTATGTGCTACATGTTTTGGGAGCTATGCACGTATGAGGTGACGAGTGTCCGTGCGTATGCTAAAATTCCTGATTATGTCCGAGTAGACTTAGGTTCACGTCATGCTATAACTGTAATATTATCTCAGATGTGCTCGTTTAATTTCTTTATTTTGCGTTACGACTTGATGCTAGACTTGCATATAGACTCGCTATCATAAAGATGTGACGAGCTACTTGATAATCCGCAAAATAATTTGTGCTTCCCTTATGAATTCTTCCAGCGTTGTGCATTTTCATCGCAAAGCTTTCGTTAAAGTTCATAACTCACACGTTTATTCGTGAGTGGGGTCAAGGAGCCGTTAAAGCTTCTTACTCTAATGGGATCGGTCTGATCACCTCGGTAGGATTATGTACCACACTCTTACAGGAGCGGGTTGTTCGCCTCGATTATATAATAGATGCATCTATGGTTCGTGTTGTTTGACCCTCGGTGGTGTACACATAATTATGGGATCGGGCCGAACGCCTCGGCATTTTAATAAAATACTCTTATGGGATCAGGTCGTTTGCCTTGCAGCGTCATTCGTAATATTTGACAAAAACCAGCCTATCCATGTGTTTTCCTGATTTGAGTTGTGACGGCCCATCTGGTGAGGTCCATTTCATATATACCTCGATTGAGGAGGTAATTGTTAATTGAGAGCTTGAATTTACTGTTCAGAGGAGGGTTGTACCACGTACCCATATTTGTTTATATTGTTTATTACCCTACCATATATTTGTTTACTTCCTACTGTATTTGAGTTATTAGATCACTAGATAGTGTCGATGTCGACCCTTACTCACTACTTCTCCGTGGTTAGGCTAGATACTTACTGGGTACGCGTTGATTTATGTACTCATGCTACACATGCTGCACTTGTTGTGTGTGTGTGTGTGTATATATATATATATATATATATGGGCGCAAAGCCGCGGCTGTTGCGGGGCATTTACGCTGAGTTGCATTCCATGTTACGATCCGCAGCATACAGAGTCTCTATCAGAGTTATTTATATTCTCATGTCTAACTTGTATTCCAGACAGATGTTGTATTTCACATAGTTATATTCTACTATATTTGTACTCCTTAGTAGATGCAACAGCGCTTGTGACACCGGGTTTTGGGGGTTCCTATTGCATTCTCATTATTGCAGTTCACATAATTATTATCATTTCTCCTTGTAATTTATATTTTATATGGAAATTGGAAAATAAAAATCACGGGTTTTCTACGAGTACCAGATTTTACTCTACTTATTTAATGGGATCATGATTTCAAAAATAATAAAATGAGTAACTAAATTGATTGGTCATCATTGACTTGCCTGATAGCAACTCTAGGCGCCATCACGACCTATAGTGGATTTTGGGTCGTGAAATGTAAAGTCTATTTATATGGCTTATTTTACTATACATATATGACAATCCATGAATTATTTAAAATGCTTATAGACTTAATTCTTGGAGAATTTCTTGCTCCCGAATAACCACATCTTAAGCGTAATTTGTGCACATATATATCTTGCTATAACTATATGCACGATAATATGATAGCAAGATTTTTTACTGCTATGTGATGATATTGAAGTGAAAATTCCAACAAGATCATATGAAAACAATACATCTCTAATAGGAATGATGATTTCAAAGTGCAACATATTCATTCAAGTTAATATGTCTTATTTGTTTATTAAATCTCTACCAACAATCTTTTGAAGATGGTGCACAGGATTGGAATGTGAAGGCTCAAAGATGTGAATTAATTGTCTCATCAGGGGGAGTTAATACCCGATGTACTCTATTTCCCACAAGGTATAGTCTCACTAGATTTTTCTTGCAAAGTTTTTAATGAGGGCACAAAAGGCGTATTTCTAGACATGTGTACTCTTTTTCCTTCACTAGAATTTTTTTCCACTGAGTTTTATTTTAGTTAAGGTTTTAACGAGGCACATCTTCTGTTGAGTAGACATTCAAGGGGGAGTATTGTAAATAGAATTGTATTTAAGATGAATGCCTATATTTTAGAGAGATTATAGGGTTTGTTAGTAGGTGTCTAAGTCAATTTTTCCTTATAAATAAAGGGGTTCTATTCCATTGTAATTCATCCCAAATCAATACGATGTGTACGGTAGAAATCGGAGAGCTCGATTTCTAAGGTTGGATTACGTTCTGAGTCCGAGTTCTAGAAACTCGAAGAAAGAATCAAGGCAGGCCCGGATGAGCACACCTCGAGAAGCCAATCGAGGACCCATCGTGAACTGTCTCGAGGGCAGTACGATCTCGAAGACACTCAAGAAAGAGCGGGAAATTCTCAAGGACATGTGGGTCAGGGCATAAAGTATAGGATAAGATTTGCACCAAACAGTACAAGTCCGTACTAGGTCGTTATACAGCTGTACCAATTGAATTTTTTACCGTAATTGGAAATGTACTGTATTAAAGGTCTTCCCCTCCTATATAAAGGGGACCCCAATCATTTGTAAATGATACCTCATTCTCTGCAGTAAAGCATTCTACTCTGCTTTTCTTGTTTAACGTGCTCAACAATTGTTCTTCAGCTTTATTGTCTTTACTTTATTGTTCATACTTCATTGTTCTTAGCTCACCACGAGGCCCCTGAGATAATCGAGCTCGAGGTCCTTATTCCTCTAACAACACTGGTTTGGTTCATCAATTCCTCTTACTTAAACTTAATATTATTTGTACATTCACTAGTATTGGAATAAATCACATATCTTTAAAACCGCAAATCATATTTAATTGTTACTCACATTTTTCGACGTAAACAGTTTGGAGCCCACCGTGGGGCTAAAGATAATAGTGATTATATTAGTGCTAGTTTTCTGATAGCACACATTATTCTTTACACTTTTTCTTGTCAAAGATTCTTTGATTTCAGGTTAAGATATGTCTAGCACACAAAATGCACCTGCTCATGACAGTGAGGGACTCGGAGAAAACAGCGGAATAGGGGTCGGTGTACCACCCATAAACCCTGAGGGAGTGCCAAATATGGAGCCAGTTGATATCAGCTCGCATAACACTCTAAACACAGACGCAGGCACACACCCCGTAAGGAATGCACACAGGAGGCTCGGCCAGGGGACCAAGGAACGCCGGGAATGGAATAAGGGGGAGTCAGACTCTATGTGATATTCGAGATGCTACAAGCTCATCAAGTCGCAATCGCTCAACTTTAGAGTCAGAATATAACTCCAAACATAGCCGAACCAGTGAACACTCGGCGTGTTAAACCAACGCTAGAAAGGCCCGATGAAAATGGCTCGGGGACTGACCCCGCTATTATGAAAATGCTCGAAGAACTAACCAAAAGAATCGAGTCCGAAGAAAAGAAAATTGAAGAAAATGACAAAAAGGTGGAGACATACAATTCAAGGGTCGACCAGATACCAGGAGCACCTCCGATTTTGAAAGGACTGGACTCGAAAAAATTCATACAAAAACCTTTCCCCCCAAGTGCGGCTCCAATGCCCATTCCCAAGAAGTTTCGCATGCCCAATACACCGAAATATAATGGAACAACTGACCCTAACGAACATATTACTTCATTCACTTGTGGAATCAAAGGAAATGACTTGAATGACGATGAAATTGAGTCAGTATTATTGAAAAGGTTTGGGGAAACACTATCAAAAGGAGCTATGATCTGGTATCACAACTTAGCTCCTAACTCTATTGATTTATTTGCTATGTTGGCCGACTCCTTCGTGAAATCACACGCCGGGGCCATAAAGGTGGCCACAAGAAAATTGGACGGTCTTTAAAATAAAACAAAGGGATGAAGAGATGCTAAGGGAGTTTGTGTCCCAGTTTCAGATGGAAAGAATGGAATTACCACCGGTCTCCGGTGACTGGGCAGTTCAGGCCTTTATGCAAGGTTTGAATGAAAGGAGCGCGATTGCATCTCGACTGCTAAAGCAGAACATGATTGAATATCTAGTTGTGACATGGTCGGATGTGCACAATCATTATCAATCAAAAACTAGGGTCGAGGATGACCAGTTGGGAGCCCCCTCGGGCTCAGTTCATCCTAACAGATTCGCAGCCAAACCCCCGAGGGACATAGACCGGGGATCAAGATTCAACAAAGAGCGGTATCAACCATATATTGATCGAAGGAACAACGGCCCAAGCCACAACACCTCTCAGAGCGATCGAGGAAGTGACCAAGGTCAAGGTTCTCGAGGACTCATGAGCAATAACGGGTTCGATAAGCACACCGACCCCGCCAAGGTCCCTCAATTATTAGAATACAACTTCAGCATAGACGCATCAGGGTTCGTCTCAGCTATTGGGAGAATCAAAGATACTAAGTGGCCCAGGCCAATACAGACCGATCCCTCCCAAAGGAACCCGAACTTGATATGCAAGTATCATGGCACACATGGTCATATAACAGAGGGTTGCAGGCAGCTAAGGGAAGAAGTGGCTAGATTATTCAATGAGGTCCACCTTCGAGATTCCTAAGTGATCGGGCTAAGAATCACTTCAGAGAGAGAGAGAGAGAGATACAGGCAGGAAGAATGAACCTCAAGAACCTCAACATTTCATTCACATGGTCATCAGTGGAGTCGACGTCCCATAGGGAGCTATATTCAAACGTACCAAAGTATCCATTACAAGGGAGAAACGGACTTGAGATTACATGCCCGAGGACACCCTCACATTCAGAGAGGAAGACATCGAGGCCTTATCTCAACCTCACAATGATGCACTGGTAATTTCTATCCTTTTAAATAAATTTCAAGTTAAATGTGTTCTCGTGGATCCAGGTAGTTCGGCAAATATAATCAGGTCAAGGGTCGTGGAGCAGCTTGGGCTGCTCGATAAAATCATACCGGCATCTCGAGTCTTGAATGGCTTTAACATGGCAAGTGAAACAACAAAGGGAGAAATCAACCTCCTAGTCAACGTGGCCGGAACCATACAAGACACCAAATTTCACGTCATCGAAGGTAACATGAGGTATAATGCTTTGCTTGGAAGGTCGTGGATCCATAGCATTAGGGCGGTGCCATCGACCTTTCATCAGATGATGAAGTTCCCAGCAAAGGATGGCGTGAAAACAGTATATGGAGAACAGCATGCAGCTAAGGAGATGTTTGCAGTACACGACATGACTCCGATATCGACACCATCCGCACCAGAAAGGTCAAAAGACAAATAGGAGGCCAAATAGAAATTATAGACCATACCCTCGATTGAGCCCGAGGGACAGGTGATTGATGAACAGGTGATCAAGGACGAAGAAGAAGATTTCCTCACCTCCCGAGCCTTCGTTGTCCTTAAGGAATTGGATGCGATGAAGTCCACGGTCGAAGAACTCGAGCAGGCCGTATTGATTGAGCATCTTCCGGAGCAAAAGGTATACCTGGGGACGAGGTTAACCCCCGAACTCAGGAAAAAAGTTATTCAATTTCTTATCAATAACATCGATTGCTTAGCCTGGTCCCACTTAGATATGACAGGAATCCCATTAGAGATAACTACCCATCAACTACGTGTCGATCCCAGGTTCAAACCGGTAAAGCAAAAGAGGAGACCCCAGACCGAGGTAAAGCATGCATTCATCAAAGAAGAGGTAACCAAACTCCTAAAGATAGGATCCATTAGGGAAGTAAAATATCCCGAATGGTTAGCTAAGTAGTAGTAGTCCCTAAAAAGGGGAATAAACTTAGAATGTGTGTGGACTACAATGATTTGAGCAAAGCATGCCTTAAAGATTCATTCCCATTGCCCAACATCGATCATTTGATCGATGCTAGGGCCGGCCACGAGATCCTCACTTTTCCCGATGCCTACTCCGGGTACAACCAAATTCAAATGAACCCGGAGGACCTAGAAAAGACTTCGTTCATCATGAAGTATGGTACGTATTGTTATAATATAATGCCCTTCGGGCTAGAAAATGCAGGAGCTACATATCAACGCCTAGTTAATAAAATGTTTGAACATCAGATAGGCAAATCCATGGAAGTTTATATTGATGACATGCTAGTTAAGTCCCTGCACGCAGAGGACCATTTGACCCATTTGCTGGTGACGTTCGATATCCTAAGAAAGTATAACATGAAGCTCAACCCCAAGAAATGCGCTTTTGGAGTTAGATCAGGCAAGTTCTTGGGCTTCATGGTGTCGAATAGGGGTATCGAGATTAATCCTGATAAAATCAAAGCCATCGAGAAAATCACCGTAGTGAATAATGTGAAGTAGTGCAATGATAGACAAGACGGATATCTGCCCTAGGCCGATTCATCTCGAGGTCATCAGATCGGAGCCATCATTTATTTTCCCTACTCAAAAAGAAGAACAACTTCGCATGGACTCCGGAATGACAACAAGCCTTGGAAGAGTTAAAACGGTATCTCTCTAGCCCACCCCTGCTCCTTACTCCGAAGGAGAATGAAACACTCTACTTGTATTTAGCCGTGTCCGAGGTGGCGGTAAGTGGCATGCTGGTTCAAGAAAAGCAAGGTATGAAATTTCATGTCTATTACGTGAGTCGGACCCTAGGAGATGCTGAAACCAGGTACCCACATTTGGAAAAGTTAGCTCTTGCATTAATAAGTGCATCCAGGAAATTAAAACCATACTTTCAATGCCATCATATATGTGTATTGACCACGTATCCACTTCAAAGTATCTTGCATAAGCCCGAATAATCGGGCAGACTGGCCAAATAGGCCATCGAACTTGGAGGGTATGATATCGAATATCAGCCAAGAATGGCTATCAAGTCTCAAATTTTGGCAGACTTCGTGGCCGATTTCGCACCTGCCCTTGTACCCGGAGTAGAAAAGGAACTTTTGCTAAAAATGGGTACATCATCTGGGGTATGGACCCTTTTCACAGACGCTGTTTCGAATGTGAAAGGGTTCGGACTCGGTATCGTCTTGAAACCACCTACAGGCGGTGTCATTAGGCAATCTATCAAAACTTCTAAATTAACTAAAAATGAGGCCGAGTATGAGGCTATGATTGCAGGTCTCGAACTAGCCAAGGGCCTTGGACCAGAAGTCAGTGAGGCAAAATGTGACTCCCTTTTGGTTGTAAATCAAGTAAACGGGAGCTTCGAGGTCCGAGACGATTGAATGCAGAGGTACTTAGACAAAATTCAAGTGACACTACACCGCTCCAAGGATTGGACACTAAACCATGTACCTCGAGAACAGAATAGCGAGGCTGATGCACTAGCAAAATTGGGGCCTTCGGTGGAAGAGGATGATATCATCCCGGGGACTGTCGTCCAACTATCAGGGTTGGTAGTCGAAGAAGGCCATGCCAAAATTAATTCAACAAGTTTAACATGGGATTGGAGGAGTAAGTACATCGACTATCTGATGCATGGGAAGCTCCCCACGGACTCAAAAGAGGCAAGGGCACTTCGAGCCAAAGCAGCTCGATTCTCACTCGATGAAAATGGAACGTTGTACAGAAGAACCTTCGATGGGTCACTGGCGGTGTGTTTGGGACCTGGGGACACCGATTATGTATTACGAGAAATCCACGAGGGCATTTGTGGTTGGTGCAGACTCTCTGATTCGCAAGGTGATCAGAGCGGGGTATTATTGGGATACCATGGAAAAGGATACCAAGGAGTTCGTTCGAAAATGTGATAAATGCCAAAGATTTGTTCCGATGATCCACCAACCCGGTGAACAAATCCATTCGGTCCTATCCTCGTGGCTATTCATGAAATGGGGGATGGACATCGTCGACCCCTTACCGACGGCACCAGGTAAAGCTAGATTTAATTTGTTTATGACTGACTACTTCTCAAAATGGGTTGAAGCGCAGGCCTTTGAGAAGATAAGAGAAAAAGAAGTCATCGACATCATATGGGACCACATCATATGTCGGTTCGAGATACCAGCTGAAATAGCATGTTACAATGGGAAGCAGTTCATCGGTAGCAAAGTAACAAATTTCCTTGAGGACCATAAAATCAAAAGGATTCTACCAGCACCTTGCCACCCAAGTGCAAATGGTCAGGCCGAATCCACAAACAAAACCATCATTCAAAACTTAAAGAAAAGGTTAGATGATGCAAAAGGGAAATGGAGAGAAGTATTGCCCGAGGTGCTATGGGCATATCGAACGACATCAAAGTCTAGCACGGGGGAGACCCCGTTTTCTTTGGTGTATGGGTCTGAAGCATTGATCCCAATCGAAGTCGGGGAACCTAGCGTCAGATTTTAGCATGCCACCGAGGACTCAAATCACGAAGCTATGAACACTTCTCTCGAGCTACTAGATGAAAAGCGTGAGGATGCATTAATTCGAATGGCCACGCAAAAACAAAGGATCGAAAGATATTATAATAGAAGGACGAACCTCCGATATTTCGGAGTCGGGGACTTAGTCTTAAGGAAAGTCACTCTTAACAATCGAGACCAAAACGAAGGGAAACTAGGCCCCAATTGGGATGGATCGTATTGTGTCCTCGGAGTCGTAGGGAAAGGATCCTACAAACTTAGCACAATGGAAGGCGAGCAACTACCAAACAATTAGAACATATCATTGCTAAAACGATATTACTGCTGAGGTATGAACTTCTCCCCTTTTTCCATTTGTATTTAAAACTAACTCCTTGCAGATGTTCGATTGGAAACATCGAGACACCTTTTAGCTCGAAGACCTTGGGTTTTAAAGCATGTGTTGCACTCTTTTTCCCTTAGATCGGGTTTTTTCCCAAGGGGGTTTTACCGGCAAGGTTTTTAATGAGGCAACACCTATATGCTACCTAAGGAATATTCAACAAGTATTCAAGGCTTCTTTTTAATAAACCTTGATCACTGGAGGGCATCACCCTCGCAGGTCGCATTCTCGAAGAAAGCAACTCATGCCAAGGAGGGCCTCGATAGGAGAATGTTGCAATGGTCCAAATGGTCAAATGAATCGTGTCCATGTAGAATAATGGAGCCCCCAGCGGCAAAATATGTACACATGTACCAACTACTTGAAGAAGCATTTTTATTATATCAATACACTTTATGCCTCAAAAAGTCTACCGTTTTCACATTCAACGGCCCAAGGGCCAAAACTCCGAATGCACCTGAATACTCGGGGACTGTCATCAACAATCGATACATCGAGTCATCAAGCACTCAATCTTATAAGACCTCAAAGAGGCATACTTGAGCTCAGAAGACCTCAAAGAGGCACCCCCTCGAAAACGATATACTCGGGGTCTAACTTTTTGAACAAGTTCGAAAAGTTGTAGGGAAACAAGTCCAAGTGACAAACCCGAAGGCACGACCATACTAAAGACTACGGTCACATAAAGGCTACGGCCAAAATAATGTGATTCGGAGACGTCCGATTTGCGCTATAAATTAAAGGTCTTCAAACATTGAAAATCGGTTAAATCAGGCTACCCCCGGCAAAAGCAAAATATAAAGGGCGTCGATAAAACTCGGCCCCTTGAAAATCTATGGGCTTCGATAAATTCAGCCCTCAAATAATCCAAAGGCTTCGATAATACTAGCCTTCGGAAAAATCTCAAGAGGTATTCGATTATTTTTACACAAACAAAATGACTAACAAGGTTTTGATACGTTGAACCTCCGAAAAACCCAACGGGTACAAAAACACACGCTAAGGCATAACTAAAATTCCACTAAGTCTTTTAGCCGAAATGAGGGAAAAATTGTATAGCCATTTTAGAGGCCGAAATGGCCCAACTTAAAGAGCCTAAGGGCCAGCTTAAAAAGAGCCTAAGGGCCGATACATAAGAGCCTAAGGGCCAGCCTAAAAATAGCCTAAGGGCCGATATATAAGAGCCTAAGGGCCAGCTTAAAAGAGCTTAAGGGCCAAAAGCTTATAAGAGTCCGAGACCTCGTTCTCACTCAACTCGAACTCAAAGGCCCCATTTTTCCGAACTCGCATCAAATTGGTTTTAAGCTTAGATAGAGGACACACTAAAACCTTAAGAGGTATTACCTTGAGCAATAAAACCTAAGGGTTTATTACGAATCTGAACCGATACTCGAGCTAAGTATTTGAATCATCAAAATTTTCCACAAACGGGGACAAAATAAAATTCAACACAAATCAAAGGTAGAGCGAAAAGAGACTTTATATTCATAAGGGAAAGTTACAAAACATTTACAACGCCCACAAAGGGCCCTTGCACAAGAAAAGAAAGCCTAATCTATTTTTCAGAGTCACACCCCCGGGAGTGTCATCTTCAGAAACTGCATCTCCAGCGGCTCTATCTTCAGGTGTCTTATCTCCTTTGGGAACATCTTCTTCGCCTTCCTCGTCCTCGAAGCCACTCACCATATCCTCGTCATCGGAGGAGACAAGAAACCTAGCATCAGTTTCCCGCACCTTGGCTTCGGCTAACTCCCCGGCGAGGTTGAAACCCCGGACATGGATTTCCTCGAGAGTCTCCCTCCGGGCTTGGCACTTAGCCAATTCATTGCTCCGTCTTCCCCGGTCGGAGGCCTCCTTCAACTCAGCTTAAACGGCTGTGGTTTCCCTCAAGTATATAGCAATGGATTTATCGGCCGCAGCTTTCGTCTTCTCAGCTTCGGCTTTGACCTGTACAACTTCAGCCATAGCCTGTGCAGCTTTAGCTCGGGCTTTAGCCAGCTCAGCCTCCAAACCCTCAATTTCCCTGGCCTAAGCCAGACCCTTCGCTTCAACGCCTCAAAGCTGAGCTTCAGCCGAGGTCAGTTGAGCCGAGACAACTTCCTTATCGGGAGCAAGTTGATCCATGTTCTTCTTCCACTGATGACAATCAGCCCGAACTTGATTTACCTCGCCCCAAAGTTGCCCAATCATATCTAGCTTTTGCTGCAACAGAGATATCGAAGTATTAACCTCCGAAGTAGGGCCAAGAAGGTTGACCTTTGTTAAAATCACAGTTACCTGCTCATCTAGCTCGACTCGCTTTTTTAGCTTTGGCCAATGCGGTTCGGAGATCCATAAGCTCCTCTTCCTTCTGGCTACAGAGGAGCCTCAGGGCCTTCTCTTTACTCGAAACCTTCTTGAGCTCGGCCTCACATTGGCTCAGCTCAGCTCTAAACTTCACGATGGCATGTAAGTGGAATGGAGACATATCAGTCAAAAGGAGAGAAAGGAAGAAAAATTTACATTAAAAAGGACAAGTCCTTACCTGGGAAAGGAGACGTTGAGCCTCTTCGGAAATGGAGGATGCATCATTAAAATTGCTGGCATCCTCAATCCCAGCGTAGCAACACTGAAAGGATCGTCTACGATGACCTTATTTGGGTCGGGCATAGGCATAGCGTTGGCTTCTTCAATTTCCCCCTCAGTATAAGTTGGCAATGAAAGGGAGTGACCCATTGTCGCGGCCCCGAGCTCTTCACTCGGGGCGTTCTCATTAACATTGGGAGACTCAGCATTTACCCCCTCTGGTATAGTTGTTGAAGACGGAGGGACAATCTCGACCTCTGGGGATGCAGGGACCTTTCCTATTTTTTCCTTCGGGGCATCCTCACCACATGAGGTTTCCGGTTCGGAAGGCTTGGTGACCTCAACTGGCTTCCTGGTCCAAGTCACCACCGCCGACTCTTCATCTTCATTTTCTTCATCATCTGGAGAGTCATGGGTCAAGTCTGCGCCCGTTTGAGCAAATCTTTTCTGCAGCCTTCGAGTCTTTGGGTTTCGAGACCCTTTTTCTTTTGTTATCCTTCTAGGACTTCGGATTTACAGGCTTTATTTTTCCCCGGGCGGAGTAGGCCTCATCTCGGATGCATCGCCAAGGCCTGCACAGGTAAGCGCGAGTAAGTTAAACACCACCGATGTATGAGAAGTGGTTGAAATCGTTGAAAGGCACTTACCGTGGTTCTTGGCCTCCCACTGGCCATTCAATAATTCACGCCACTTGCACTCATCGTAGGAAGAAATGGCAGCTCACTTTCAGACTCCACTTACGGTTAAAGACAACAATGTTATGAAATATAGAAGCAGAATATGAATAGGTATAGGGAATACGAACTCCACTTATTGTTAAAGTTCCACCTTTTCGGGAACGGCATTTTATCCTTGGGAATGACGTCCGAAGTTCTTACTATAACGAACCGGCTCATCCAACCCTAATCTTTGGGTTCGTCGGTGCTGGCAAAGAAGGATTTCGTTGTTCGGTGTTGTAGCTTGATGAGCCCTCGAAATAATTGGGGCCGATACAGTCAAACCAGGTGGCTGAGGGTGAAGTCCAAACCCTCGACCTTCTCAGAGAAATACCGCAACATGATCACAATACACCAAAAAGAAGGGTGAATCTGACCGAGGGTGACTTCGTACGTTTTGCAAAAGTCGATCACTACCGGATCGAGGGGACCCAGTGTGAAGGGGTAAGTGTAAACACTCAAAAAACCCTCCTTGTGGGTAGTAATGCTTTCAGCAGGGCTTAGGATCTGAACCTCCACCTCATCTCCCCAGCGACATACCGTCTTTACTTCCTTGGTGAGATGCTTCGTTATCAAGCTAATATATCGAGATGCATGCTCGCATCGGCCTACGGCATCGGGAGAATTTTCGATACTGAAGTGTTTCTTAATAATGCAATTATCGGGGGTGATTTCCTCAAGCGTTGGCGGCACCACCGGTTTGGCCGGCCGGGAGGCAGAAGAAGATGATGCTTTATCCTTTTTGGGAACTGTCCTGGAAGTTTTGGCCATGGTTATAAGCTAAGTAATACGGGTGCACAGAGATGTGGTGTTTCCGGCAAGAGCTTGGCATTTTTCCGGTGCTTCAAGAGGCGGAGGAAACGAGTAATTGGAGAAACAGAAGAAAATGGGAAAGGAGTGGAAAAAGAGTAAAGTTCTTTACTTAGAGGAATCACCTCATATTTATAGGAGGGCAACGACGGTTCAGCGGCATTAGTGGCCGACCAATACTGGCATGCATTCAATGCTTTTGGGGAAGTGGGCTTACGGGACGTTTCGGTCACTTTGAATGCTCGCACCACGAGGATGATGTCATAACTAAGGACTTCGGGAATCCAAATCGTTTCATATCATTTCATTCTAAGAAACGCGGGGACTATCTGTGTACGGTACAAATCGGAGAGCTAGATATCTAAGGTTGGATAACACTCCGAGTCCGAGTTTTGGAAACTCGAAGTAAGAATCAAGCCAGGCCCAGATGAGCACACCTCGAGAAGCCAATCGAGGACCCATCGTGACCTGTCTTGACGGCAGTACGATCTCAAAGACACTCAAGAAAGAGCAGGAATTTCTCAAGGGCACGTGAGTCAGGGCATAAATTATAGGATAATATTTGCACCAAATAGTACAAGTCCGTATTAGGTCGTTATATAGCTGTGCCAATAGAATTTTTTACCGCAATTGGAAATGTACTGTATTAAAGGTCTTCCCCTCCTATATTAAGGGGACCCCAATCATTTGTAAAGGATATCTCATTCTCTGCAATAGAGCATTCTACTCTACTTTTCTTGTTTAACGTGCTCAACAATTGTTCTTCAGCTTTATTGTCTTTACTTTATTGTTCTTGGTCACCTCGAGGCCCCTGAGATAATCGAGCTCGAGGTCCTTATTCCTCTAACAACACTAGTTTGGTTCATCAATGCTCTTACTTAAACTTAATATTATTTGTACATTCACTAGTATTGGAATAAATCACATCTCTTTAAAACCACAAATCATATTTAATTGTTACTCACATTTTTCGAGGTAAATATACGAGTTCTCTCTCTTTTCTCTGTAACATTCTTCTTTTCTTTTATTGTTTTATAACACAATCATAATTATCTCATGTTACACGATCCCATATAAGATATGATCCATGATTCTAGGGCGTTTTCGTGATGTAAATGTATACATATTATTTTCTAAAACCTCAATTAGAGTCTATAATTTATAGTCATATTTATTTTGATATTAAATATCCTACTCAGTTTCTATATACATTTGAAAGTAGTTGTATTTAAATGATTTAAGTTATATTTTATAGTTCAAATAAATGTTTTAAATTTAGATTTATAACCACAAATTTGTATTTTTTTAATTTTTTTGAAGGTTTTAGATATGATATTTTCAAGATGGATCATAATTCATAAGTAGATATTTAATTTTGTATATATCCTTTTCTCATGATCATAACTAGAGTAGGAATGAAGAGCACAGAGTTATCCTTGGATGAAAAGGAACAAACAAGATTTATCTCCCGCTATATTTCTTTGTCTTATTTAAGAAAAGGAAACCACGTAGAAGTGTCATGACAAATCACAGTGTATTGTTTGACGGAACAGAAACTTTTTGCTAGAAGTCTATGTGTTTTTCCCCCTAATATTTTCAAGTTATACAAAATCATGATCACCATAATATTTTCTTTATAATTGGTTAACTATCAGCATGCTTGAAGTTTTATTTTTGATAATAATCATCTATATCTATATCTATATATTGATATATTTATATATTATTATAAAAGCACAAATAATTTGGGTTAGATGTTGAACGACTAAAATATCCCTAAAATATTGTTCGACTTTTATAACTATAAATATTGGTGTAATTTAAGGATAGAATTGTAAATCACCTAAGACTGTAATTCTTTTCCAATTTAAACTACACATGCCGAGAAAAAAAGGAAAAAGTGTGAAGGTGGAATACTCCAATCAAAATTAACTTTGGATTTATCCTCCCGAACCAACTTTCACAATTGGATTCTAGAACCTCGTTTCCCTGAATAGGACTTCCCGTACTTGCTTTCCTTGATTTATGACTTGCGGGGATGGGTAGTTCGGGATTTGGAAGAGTTTAGGTTGAAATCGGAACACTTGGTTCCTTAAGGTTGGCTTAAAAGGCCAAGTTTGACTTCGGTTAATATTTTGAGTAAATGACCCCGGAATTGGGATTTGACGGTTCCAATAGGTTTATATGATAATTTCGGACTTGGGCGTATGTTCGGATCGGGTTTTCAATGTCCCGGGAGAGTTTTGGCGCCTCATTGTTAATGTTGGTTCTTTGAAGGTTTTAGAAGTTCTTTAAATTTCGTTGGGAGCGGGTTTTGGAGATGTCGAGGTCCAAACGGAATTTCGAGACCGGAATAGCTCCATAATGTCATTTAAGACCTGCACCTAAAATTTGGTGTCATTCTGAAAAGTATAAGTACGTTTCGGCACGTTGGAAGTAAATTAAAGAACTTGAAGTTCATAAGCTTGATTCAATTGGTTTTAGGGTGTGATTCTTAGTTTTAATGTTGTTTCGGGCGTTTCGAGAGTTCGAGCGAGTCCGTTTTATAATTTCAGACTTGTTGGTATATTTGGGCAGAGCCTCGGGGGCCCCGAGTATTAATCGGACGAGGCTCGGACCAAGTTGAAAACTTGGAGCAAGAGCTGAAGCTCCCTAATTCTGTCATAATCGCACCTGCGCTTGGCCAGCCGCAGGTGCAGGCTCGCATGTGCGAGCCACGAGCCGCGGAAGCAAATAAAGGAGGACAGCCCCAGGCACCGCAGGTGCGGAGGTTTTGGCGCACCTACGGGACCGCAGGTGCAAGGTCAGTGGTCGCACGTGGGGGCATGGGTGCAGATGCGGTCCCTTGAGCTCGCAGATGCGGAGCTTGGCTAGTAGGGGAAAATGTGCACCTGCGATGGCTTATCCGCAGGTGCAGCCAAGGCACCGCAGGTGTGAAAAAGCTGGAGGCAGTGAGGTTCATTTAATGCGGGACTAAAACCATTTTTCACACATTTCACTCACTCCTTGGGCGATTTTTGGAGCTTCTTTAGAGAGGTTTTCACCTAGCTTTTGGAGGTAAGTAATTTCTACACAATGTGAGTTAAATACATAGTTTATGGGTAGATTATAACATGTAAATTAGTGAAAATTACGGGTTTATGTAAAAACTTAGGTTTTTGATAAAAATGAGATTCTACCACGAAAATGATTATGAAACTTTAACAACATTCTTCAAAAATTTCCGGAATTCGGGCATGTGGGCCCAGGGGTGAATTGTAGGAATCTTGCATTTAGAGGTGAGAAATTATTTTAATAGTTAGAATATAAACTCTTGAGCATATATTGATTAGTTTTTACACTTTTGAATAGTTTTGGATCTTTCGGCTCCGATTTGAGGGTTTAAGCGCATTCTTGAGTTTGGAAGTAGGCCTTAAGACGAGGTAACTTAATTAATATGTGATTATTTGTGGGGGGGGGGGGGGAGGAGACAACGCATGCACGAAGTGACGAGAGTCCGTACGTAGCTGCTATTCCTGTTTGGTCCGGGTAGTTTTAGGTTTACACCATGCTTTGTGGACACCATTATTTGATGATACGTGGTAATTGTAATAAATGATATTAAGTTGAGGATTTCTAAGGAATTAAAGGCTTCAAATTGAATTGCTTTATTTTTAAAACAATCAAGAAAGGGTTATGATTTAAGTGATAAATTTATATTTGACTACGTCGCACATATGATCCGCAAGCGGGGTAATTCCTAAAATTTATATTTGGTCGTGTCGCATGTATGATTCGCGAGCGGGGTGAATAGATGCATCTATGGTTCGCGTCGATCGACCCTCGCCAGTGCACAGTTACATTTATATTGGATCGGGCAAAACGTCCTGGGTGGAACTGTGTGTGATAAAGAACAGGCAGTCCTTTTATAACTTGTATATATTCATCATTGAGAAATCATTTGTTGTAAATAAAGGAAGTGTTTTGGGTTCTTAAATATGATAAAAGAGTTGTTCAGCCATTTCTTGTTCTGAGTTTTATTGTTATCTCTACTTATCATGCTTAATTAGAATCTCATGTTATTATATTGTTGGCCCTAGTAAGTGTCGGAGTCGACCCCTCGTCACTACTTCTTCGAGGTTAGACTAGATACTTACTGGGTACATATTCTTATGTACTTCACGCTACACTTCTATACTTGATTGTACAGGATTTGAGGCAGATGCATCTGTTCATCAGTCCGGCGCATAGATTTTATTCCCCAGCTTGAGACCTCCCGGTGAGCTACCTTTTTTAGCCATTCTGCACCAGCTGGAGTCTCTCTTATGCTTTATTTTCTGTCTATTTCCTTTCAAACAGTAGGCTAGTATTCTTTTGTATATTCTACTAGATTTCCCACATACTTGTGACACCAGGTCTTGGCACACTCTAGTAGACTTATGACTTTGGTTTTACTTACTTGACTTCGATTTGTATTCGTTGCTTCCACTTACTTATGTTTCAACGGCAAACTTCTAGATCTTTTAACAAATAAGGAAAAGTTACTGCTTACTAATTTGTTAAAAAAATGGGAAATCACTAGTTTGACCAGTGTTCGCTTGCCTAACAATGGTGTTGGGTGCCATCACGGCCTATAATGGAATTGGGTCATGACAACATGGTATCAGAGCACTAGGTTCACATTGTTCTCACAAGTCATGGGTAGACCTAATAGAGTCTTGCGGATTGGTAAGGAGACGTCTGTACTTATCTTCAAGAAGTTATGGGATGTTAGGAAACTACTGTTTATTTATCTTCTATCATGCAGTTGATGGTACACTAAATTCTCTCTCTTATTCTCTTGTAGATGGTGAGAACGCGCGCAGCAGACATTCCGGACCCGGGAGGAGCTGCTCCCCCTGTTGCTAGAGGCCGAGGCAGAGGCCGGGGGAGGGCACCGGCCCGAGGTAGGATACGAGAACGTCCCAGAGTTGCCCTAGTTGCACCACCAGAGGATCTAGTAGAGGATCCCATTATTGAGGGGCAGGGCGAGGTGCCCGCAGCAGAGCCAGCCCCGACATATTTCATGACAGCACCGGGCTTCCATGAGGTCATGGGCCGTATGCTGCGGTTCATGGATTCTATGACCCAGGCTTGTTTATTTCCAATAGACCCAGCCACATCCCAGGACTTGAGACCAGTTTACACGACTTTTCTTGGATAGGTATATTCTACCCTCGTAGAGGGAAGAGCTGCGGTGTCAGTTTGAGCAGCTCGAGCAGGGTCAGATGTCCCTGACCGATTATGTGGGGAGATTTTCTGAGTTTTCTCGCCATGCACTTATGATACTTCCTACGGACGCAGAGAGAGTGCAGAGATATGTTGCGGGGCTACACCCCGATATTCGGGCTAGTATGGCCAGGGAGGTTGAGATGGGTACTGATTATCAGCTGGTAGTGGAGATTGCTTGCAGGATTGAGGGCTACCGTCGGAACGGTAGAGAGCAGATACAGCAGGACAAGAGGACCCAATTCTCTTTAGAGTTTAGAGGCGCCCCGTCTAGGGGTAGAGGTCAATTTGCGTGGGGTCAGCATAGCAGGCCCACATATCCAGCACCACCACCCCCTCGGGGTACTCCAGCGCGGCGCTATTTCAGTTTTATGCTACAGAGTTCTTATTGCCCGCCAGTTCATCAGGGTCCTTCTAGTAGGTATTCAAGCCATCAGGGTCAGACTTTGAGGCAATAGTCTATGGTACCGAGAGGTTGTTATGAGTGTGGAGATCCGGGTCACATGAAGAGAACCTGTCCCAGACTTCGGGACAAGGCAGTACAGCAGGGTTAGCAGCCCATGATTGCAGCACCAGTCGCCTGGCCGCCCAGATATGCGGGACAGGGTGGTAGGGGTCGTCCTAGAGGTGGAGGCCAGGCAGCGGGAGGTCACCAACTATTGTTCAGTCAGGTGGAGTCCAGCCAGCCAGCGCTCTAGCTAGATTGTATGCTTTTCCGTCCAGACCAGATGCAGTGGCCTCAGATGCCGTGATCACAAGTATTATTTTTGTATGTGGTAAGGATGCTTCGGTGTTATTTGATCCAGGATCTACCTATTCATATGTATCATCTCTGTTTGCTCATTTCTTGGATATTCTTTATGAGTCCTTGGGTACTCTTGTTTATGTGTCCACTCCTATGGGTGATTCTGTGGTTGTGGATTGGATCTACTGGTCTTGTGTTGTCACATTCTGTGGTTACGAGACTAGAGCGCACCTTCTATTACTTGATATGATCGACTTTGAGGTCATCCTTGGCATGGACTGGTTATCCCCATATCACGCCATCCTTGATTGTCATGCCAAGACTGTTACCTTAGTGATGCCAGAGTTACCGAGATTGGAGTGGAAGGGTTCCTTTGTTAGTGCAGATCAAGTAATCTCTTTTCTGAAGGCTCGAGATATGGTCGAGAAGGGTTGTTTGGTTTATCTAGCTTATCTTCGGGACACCACCACAGAGCCTCCGACGATTGATTCAGTGCCAGTAGTTTGGGAGTTCACCGATGTGTTTCCTTCTGACCTTCGAGGCATGCCACCAGATTGTGATATTGATTTTTGTATTGATTTGGCTCCAGGTACCCAGCCTATATCTATCCCACCGTACCGTATGGCTCCGAAAGAGTTGAAGGAACTGAAGGAGCAGGTTGAGGAGTTGATATCAAAGGGGTTTTTCAGACCGAGTGAATCACCTTGGGGTGCACCAGTGTTATATGTGAAGAAAAAAATGGAACTACGCGGATGTGCATTGATTACTGTCAGTTGAACAAAGTCACCATCAAGAACAAGTATCCGTTGCATTGATGATCTATTTGACCAGTTGTAGAATGCTAGGGTGTTCTCTAAGATCTACTTGAGATCGGGGTACAATCAGTTGAAGATCCGGGACTCAAATGTTCTGAAGACTGTTCGTACTAGATATGGCCATTATGAGTTTCTAGTGATGTCCTTCCGCTTGATTAATGCCCCAGCGGCATTTATGAATTTGATGAACCATGTGTTCCGTCCTTATATTGATTTCTGCATTGATTTGTCTCTAGGTACCCAGCTTATATCTATTCCACCGTACCGTATGGCTCCGAAGAGTTGAAGGAATTGAAGGAACAGGTTAAGGAGTTGGTATCAAAGGGGTTTGTCAGACCGATTGAATCACCTTCGGGTACACCAGTGTTATTTGTGAAGAAACAAATGGAAGTATGCGGATATGCATTGATTACTGCCGGTTGAACAAAGTCATCATCAAGAACAAGTACCCGTTGTCGTGCATTGACGATCTATTTGACTAATTGCAGGGTTCTAGGGCGTTCTCTAGGATCGACTTGAGATTGGGGTACCATCAGTTGAAGATCCGGGACTCAGATGTTCCGAAGACTGTCTTCCGTACTAGATATGGCCATTATGAGTTTCTATTGATGTCCTTCGGCTTAAGTAATGCCCCAACGGTGTTTATGGATTTGATGAACCGGGTGTTCTGTCCTTATATTGGTTCCTTTGTTATTGTCTTCATTGATGACATCTTGATTTACTCTCGTAGCCTGGGGGAGCACGAGCAGTATTTGAGAGTGGTGCTTCAGACATTGCGAGAACAGAAACTATATGCTAATTTCTCCAAGTGTGAGTTTTGGCTAGAATCTGTGGCATTCTTGGGCCATGTTGTATCATGAGAGGGTATTAAGGTGGATCCCAATAGATTTAGGCAGTTCAGAGTTGGCCTCGTCCCACTTCGGTGACTGAGATCAGAAGTTTACTGGGGTTAGCAAGTTATTATCGTTGGTTTGTGCAGGGTTTTTTATCCATTGCAGCATCTCTAACTAGATTTTCCCAAAAGGGTGCTCCATTCCGTTGGTCCAATGATTTTGAGGCGAGCTTCCATAAGCTCAAGACAACTTTGACTGCAGCACCGGTTCTAGTGTTGCCTTCCGGTTCGGGGATGTATACGGTGTATTGCGACGCTTCACGCATTAGCGTGGGTTGTGTATTGATGCAGGAGGGGCGAGTTATTGCATATGCTTCACGTCAGCTAAAGATCCCTGAGAAGAATTACTCTGTGCACAATCTAGAGTTAGCCGCGATCATTCATGCTCTTAAGATCTAGAGGCATTATCTGTACGAGGTGTCATGCGAGGTTTACAATCATCGCAGCTTACAGCATTTGTTCAACCAAAGGGATGTCAATTTGAGGCAGCGTTGATGGCTTGAGTTACTGAATGATTATGACATCACCATTCTTTATCATCCTGGAAAGGCAAATATGGTTGCGGATGCCTTAAGCAGGAAGGCAGAGAGTATTGGTAGCTTGGCATCATTTCAGCAAAGGAGAGGCCACTAGCTTTGGACATTCAGTCCTTGGCTAACAGACTTGTGAGGTTGGACATTTCAGAGCCCAGCCGAGTTCTTGCATGTGTTGTTGCCCAATCTTCACTATTGGGGCAGATCAAGGCTCGACAGTTTGATGATCCGCACTTGGCAATTCTCGGAGAGACGCTACTACGAGGTAGTGCCAAGGAGGTTTCTATTGGTGAGGATGGGGTTCTGTGACTCCAGGGTCGTCTATATGTTCCTAATGTCGATGGCTTGAGGGAGAGGATTCTAGAGGAGGCATAGAGTTCTCGATATTCTATTCATCCAGGTGCTACAAAGATGTATCGTCACCTGCGACAGCATTATTGGTGGCGACGGATGAAGAAATACATAGTTGAGTATGTGGCTAGGTGCTTAAATTGCCAGCGGGTTAAGTATGAGAACCAGAGGCCAGGTGGCCTACTCTAGTAGATGACTATACCAGAGTGGAAATGAGAACGCATGACTATGGACTTCGTAGTTGGATTGCCGCGGACGTTGCGGAAGTTTGATGCAGTTTGGGTCATTGTAGATAGGTTGACCAAGTCGGCACACTTCATTCCGGTTGTGACTACATATACTTCAGAGAAGTTGGACCAGATTTATATTTGGGAGATAGTTCGATTGCACAGTGTGCCTGTTTCTATCATATCAGATATAGGCCCTGAGTTCACTTTACATTTCTGGAGAGCCGTATAGAGTGAGTGGGGACCCGTATAAAGCTCAGCACAGCATTTCATCCACAGACCAACGGGCAATCGGAGTGGACAGTTCAGATCTTGGAGGACATGCTTAGAGCATGTGTGATTGACTTTGGAGGGCAGTGGGATCAGTACTTGCCTTTGGCCGAGTTTGCTTACAACAACAGCTATCAGTCCAGCATCGAGATGGCTCCATTTGAGGCTTTATATGGTCAGTATGTCGTTCTCCTATCGGGTGGTTTGAGCCTGGTGAGGCTAAGTTATATGGTACTGATTTGGTGAAGGATGCCTTGGAAAAGGTAAAGTTGATTTACGAGCGACTCCGCACAGCACAATCCAGAGAGAAGAGTTACACGGATCAGAAGGTGCATGATGTTTCATTTATGGTCGGCGAGAAGGTTCTCTTGAATGTCTCGCCGATGAAGGGTATTATGAGATTCAGGAAGAAGGGCAAACTAAGCCCCAAGTTTATAGGCCCATTTGAAGTGTTGAGGCGAGTTGAGGAGGTTGTTTATGAGCTTGCCTTACCTCCCAGCCTATCATTGGTTCATCCAGTTTTTCACGTGTCTATGCTCCCAAGGTATCACGCCGGCTTTCACATGTGTTAGACTTCAGCACTATTCAGTTGGATGAGAGCCTGGATTATGAGGAAGAGCCAGTTGCCATTGTTGCTAGACATGATCGCTAGTTGAGGTTCAAGAGGATTTTTGTGGTAAAGGTTCAGTGGAGGGGCCAACCAGTTGAGGAGGCGACCTGGGAGTCCAAGGAGGACACGCGGAGCAGATATCCGCACTTATTCAGAACTTCGGGTATGAATCTAAACCCGTTCGGGGATGAACGTCTGTTTAAGAGGTCGAGAATGTAACGACCCGACCGGTCGTTTTGCTTTCTAGAACCCTGTTCCCCTAAATAAAACTTCGCCTACTTACTTTCACGATTTATGACTTGTGGGGATGGGTAGTTCAGAATTTGGAAGAGTTTGGGTTGCAATCGGAATACTTGGTTCCTTAAGGTTGGCTTAAAAGGCCATGTTTGACTTCGGTCAACATTTTGAGTAAACGACCCCGGAATCAGGATTTGACGGTTCCAATAAGTTCGTATGATGATTCGGACTTGGGCGTATGTACGGATCGGGTTTTGGATGACCCGGGAGCGTTTTGGCGCCTAATTGTGAAAGTTGGTTCTTGAAGGTTTTAGAAGTTCTTTAAATTTTGTTGGAGCGGGTTTTTGAGCTATCGAGGTCCAAACGGAATTTCGAGACCGGGAATAGTTCCATAATGTCGTTTAAGACGTACACGTAAAATTTGGTGTCATTCCTCTAAGGATAAGTACGTTTCGGCACATTGGAAGTAAATTGAAGAACTTGAAGTTCATAAGTTTGATTCAATTGGTTTTAAGGTGTGATTCTTAGTTATAATGATGTTTCTGGCATTCCGAGAGTTTGAGCGAGTCCGTTTTATGATTTGAAACTTGTTGGTATGTTAGGGTGGGACCCGAGTGTCAATCGGACGAGGCTCGGACCAAGTTTGAAAGTTAGAGCAAGAGCTGAAGCTCCCTAGTTATGTTATAATCGCACCTGCGCTTGGGCAGCCGCAGGTGCGAGCCACGAGCCGCAGAAGCGAAGAAATGAGAACAGCCCCGGGCACCACATGTGCGGAGGTTTTCACGCACCTGCGGGACCGCAGGTGCGAGGTCAGTGGTCACAGGTGCGGGCATGGACGCAGATGCGGTCCCTTGAGCTTGCAGATGCGGAGCTTGGCCAGCAGGGGAAAATGCGCACCTGCGATGGCTTCTCCGCAGGTGCGGCCAAGAAACCGCATGTGCGAAAAAGCTGGAGGCAGTAAGATTCATTTAATACGGGACTAAAACCATTTTTCACACATTTCACTCACTCCTTGGGAGATTTTTGGAGCTTCTTGAGAAGAGTTTTCACCTAGCTTTTGGAGGTAAGTAATTTTTACCTAATGTGAGTTAAGTACATAGTTTGTGGGTAGATTATAACATGTAAATTAGTAAAAATTATGAGTTTAGATAAAACCTAGGCTTTTGATAAAAATGCGATTCTACCACGAAAATAATTATGAAACTTAGTGAAAATCATACATTATGTTCCTAAGGTTATGGGTAACAACTTTCTTAAAAAATTTTGAAATCCGAGCATGTGGGCCCGAGGGTGAATTTTAGGATTCTTGCATTTAGAGTTCGAAAATTACTTTAATAGATTGAATATGAACTCTTGAGCATATATTTATTAGTTTTTACAGTATTTGAATAGTTTTAGGTCGTTCGGCTCCGATTGGACGGTTTGACCGCATTCTTGAGTTTTGAAGTAGGCCTTGAGACAAGATAACTCTCTTTTCTAACCTTCTAAGAGGGAAATTTTCCCATAGGTGAACTTAATTAATATGTGATTATTTGTGGGGTGCTACGTATGCACGATGTGACGAGAGACTGTACGTAGCTACTATTCTTGTTTGGTCCGGATAGTTTTAGGTTTACGCCATGCTTTATGGACACTGTTATTTGATTATACGTGCTAATTGTAACAAATGGAATGAAGTTGAGGATTTCTAAGGATTTAAAGGCTTCAAGTTGAATTGCCTTTATTTTTAAAAGAATAAGAAAGGGTTATGATTTAAATTATAAATTTATATTTGACCGCGTCGCATGTATAATTCGCAAGCGGGATAATTCCTTAAATTTATATTTGACCGCGTCGCATGTATGATTCGCGAGCGGGGTGAATAGATGCATCTATGGTTCGTGCCGTTTGACCCTCGGTAGTGCACAGTTTATATTTATGTTGGATCGGGCCGAACGCCCTCGGTGGAAATTGTGTGTGATAATAGAACTGGCAGTCCTTTTTATAACTTGTATAAATTCATTGTTGAGAATTCATTTGTCGTAAATAAATGAAGTGTTTTGGGTTCTTAAATATATGAAAGAGTTGTTCAGTCATTTCTTGTTCTGAGTTTTATTGTTATCGCTTCTTATGATGCTTAATTAGAATTTTATGTTATTATATTGTTGGCCCTAGTAAGTGTCGGAGTCGACCCCTCGTCTCTACTTCTTCGAGGTTAGACCTATTTTTATGTACTCACATTACACTTGTGTACTTGATTGTACAGGATTTGAGGTAGGTGCATCTGGTCACCAGTCCGACGCGTAGATTTGATTCCCCAGCTCGAGACTTACCGGTGAGCTGCCCTTTTGAGCCATTCTGCAGCAGCTAGAGTCTCTCCTAGGCTTTATTTTCTGTCTATTTTCTTTCCGACAGTAGGCTAGCATTCTTTTGTATATTATAATAGATTGCCCACATCTTGTGACACCTGGTCTTGGCACACACACTAGTAGACTTATGACATTGATTTTGCTTACATGACTTCGATTTGTATTTGTTGCTTCCACTTATTTATGTTACAACCAAACTTCTAGATCTTTTAACAAATAAGGAAAAGTTACTACTTACTAATTTGTTAAAAGAAATGGAAAATCAGTAGTATGATCAGTGTTGGCTTGCCTAACAACAGCGTTGGGCACCATCACGGCCTATATGAAATTGGGTTGTGACATTATTTATCTTTTAATTTTCTTAACATAATTGAGAGTTAGCTGATAATAACTGGAATAATAAGATAATAAAAAAAGGATTCAATATCATTAGAAATTACAGTGAACTTAGAATTGTTCCTAACTAAGAACTTTACTTATTTTAGGAAAAAATCAAACATAATTAAAACCTATTTAATAGTTTAATAGATATTTATCACTCCAACAGGCCTGGCATGTCTCACTAGAGTTGTTATGCCTCCAACTTTGAGAAGGTAATTATAAGTTGTTATAGTTTAACATTGGTGTCTATCTTTTCTTACGAGGATTTTGGTGATAATTTGATTTTTCCCTCCTTTTTATTGGAACATCAGTAGGGATTGATACTAAGACAAACAGAGGGAGGGAGTTACACCATATTGAATGCAGTTTAAATTTGAATTAGAATTTATTCTCACTTTCTCTAATTTGACGAAGTACCTTCTCCTATTGAATAATACTTACAGGTTTAGTATATTTTACTTAACAGGAGCAGTTCGAACTCTTTCATTTTTTGGTCTTGATATCGATAAGGATCATGTTCTTGGACAACTAATTTAAGTCGTGCTTATATCACTGATATAAACTTTGTAGTATCGATGTGTAGTTTGCTTATACTTACCATCGTGTGGAGATCTTAAAGCATCTATAAAGGTAGAATGTTCTCCAACATTTTTAGTTATTTTGCACTCCAAGTGCTCTAAGGTTTTAATTTAAATTAATTTATGGTGTACATAATTTGGTATATCTGTTACTCCTATTTAAAGTACTTTTTTGTTGAAACAAACAATATGAAAAGAAGTACTTATTTTGTGGAAAAAAAATATTTTTTTACATCGTGAAAAGAAAGTACTTATATTATTGAAATGAAAGAAATTACTTTTCTACATCATAAAAAGAAAATATTTATTTTATTGAAATGAAAAAGAAAATGTTCTATCTACAACATTAAAAGAAAGTACTCTAAATAATATTTCTATTTAGGGTGGGATGGGGTGGTGGGAGCCTGGGAGGTGGGTTGGGATGGGTGGGAAGTTCTATTTGTATATTCTGGTCTTTGTTAGTGTTACAAGATGAAGAACTATCAAATGAAATTTAAAATCAAATTGAGGAAAGAAATCATTTGATTTACTGATATTTATTCCAAAACATAAGATAATTTTTATATATGCTTGTTTAAAAGTTGAGAATATTATAAAGATTTGGGTCAATTTAGGCGGATTGGATTACAACCCATTGTTTAGCTCATTTTGACTCAACATATCTTAACCAAGTGAACTTTGGCAGAGTTGGACAATGAACCATTTAATGAGTCAGCCCATCTTGACCGGCCTAAATAGTTCATTTGCCACCCCTATTTTATCCTTCAAATTTTTTCAAAGATATAAATCCGCATTCTAATAAAAAAACGAATTGAAAAATTTTAATGGACAATTAGTAATTTCTGAATTATTCAATCATCTAAAATTAAAGTTAAAGCTGCCGTTTACGCAAGATTCACAAAAACAGTTTGGTTCTCCTCCACTTCCCAAAATTAATGTTTATTAATATTGATGTTTTGAAATTTAATGCCACATAAGAGAAATGGGTGATTTGGTGTGATGTCCAAATTTTGCGTGCACGGATTATAGAAGGATCTGGTTCTTTTATGTATTCATTAAACTACTATTACGAAAATAATAAATGCGGAAAGTAAAGCACACAAGTATTTTACGTGGAAATCACCTGCCTCAAAAGGTGAAAAAACCACAACCTACTACTCAGTAGGATTTTTCCCAACATTTCACTAAATCAATGAGCCAAAACAGCATTTACAAAAAAATCTTTGTAAGCGTAAGGATTACCTCAAATCTCGTTGTGGAAACAGCCTCTAATTGTAGCGACAAGTTCAAGTTAAACTACTATTGACGAAATAATAAATGCGGAAAGTAAAGCACACAAGTATTTTTACGTGGAAAACACTCGCCTCAAAAGGTGAAAAAATCACAACCTACTACTAGTAGGATTTTCCCCAATATTTCACTATATCAATGAGCCAAAATAGCATTTACAAAAAAATCTTTGTAAGTGTTACATTTCGCATTTTCATACATTAATGTTTCGTCTTCAGTTAATTGATGTAGACTCGGGGATGAGATTATCTTGAGGTTAATGTATTCAGGCTATTTATAATAAGCGATAAGTAAGTGTCATGAAGGATAAAGGGTACACGAATTAAAGAAAACGAGTTGCGTCGAAGGTGATCGATTTGGGATAAAATATGGGTCGAGCGGTAATACCCGATAATTATGGACTAGTACCATGCAAGGTACCATATGACCACAGAAGTATGATGTATAAAATATAATAATAATAAGTAGAATTTTAAGTAAATTGAGATAATTCTTAATTATGCAAGTAATTTATTAATTACTGGGTAACGAGATATTACCTAATTACCTAATAAGTGAGTAAAGATTAATAATCCCCACCCCCACTCCCCACGTGGCAGTAGACCACAATTACTATATATGACTAAGCAGTCATATAAGCTTAGTGGCTATCTAAAAGTGAGCAACGTGTAAGTTTAATACACTGAAAGTTATGAGAAGGTTTTTGTTCTCTTTAAAGCTTGGTCTCTTTAAAGCTTAAGTTCATTTTTTGGTCAGAGAATAAAAGGTGAATTATAAGTCATATAAGTCTTTCTTTCTAATTCATAGTACTGAAGAACAGAACGCTAAGCTCCATACACAAAAAAGGCTTCCAACGAGACTTTGCAAACAAGGTTCCAACGAGAATTTTTAAGAATCGTAGCAACCTAAAATTTTACGGGTCTAAAGGTGTACGGTGCAATCTTCTCCAAGAATATTATATTATATTAGTTAGTGTTTTGATGGGAGTATTTGAAAAGAGGTGACTTTTGTTTTAAAAGGTGTCTATTGACAAAGATTAAGTCTGTTAGTCCTAACAGACATCTAAAGGGTTTGAAAGGAGGTGACTTTTGGTATTAAAAGGTGCCTATTGGCAAAGGTTGAGTCTGTTAGTCCTAACAGACACCTAAAGGGTTTATAAATACAATTTTCTTCTCCAAAACAAAAATCATCAGAAAAGCAACAAAGATCTTCTTCTTTTCTGCTATCTTCAATTCACCAAATTTGTTCAAGTGTAAATTCAAGTTAATTGCTGGTGCTCGAATTTCAGAGGCTTTGTAAAATCCCGGAGGAATTCTGCCATAATCCCTGCAGCAACGAAATTGGGAGGCTTAAATTCCTTAAGGACAGTGACTATACTATCAAAGCCTAATTATTTCGTCCCTATATTCTGTTATATTTTCTAACAATCTTAAGGAATTTAACAACACTGCAATGGAGGCTTCTGGTAGTGATTCTGGTTTCAACAAGATGTTCGAAGTGTTCAAACTGGACCGATTTGATGGCTCAAATTTCACCCGCTGGAAAGACAAATTGTTGTTCTTTCTCACGGAGTTGGGAATAGCATATCTGCTGAGTTCTGATCTTACTGCAATGCCAGAACCTACTGCTGAAGACTCTGACGAAATTAAGGCGGCACGCAAAAAACGTGAAGATGATGAGGTGCGCTGTAGAGTTTTTATTTTAAACTCACTTTCTGATCGTTTATATGATTTGTTCCGTCCTCACAAATCACCACAAGAAATCTGGAAAGCCTTGGAACAGAAATATACTGTTGTGAATCAAGGAACGGACAGATTCCTTGGAATGAAATTTTTTGAATTTCAAATGATAGATGGGAAATCTGTCATGGAAAAGGTTGATGAGTTGCTGGTTTTGATATCTAGATTCAAAGATTTTAAAGTCGATGTTTCTGAATCTCTTCAAGTGGCTGCTATACTTGCAAAATTACCAGCCACTTGGAATAACTATAGGAAGAAATTATTACATTCTTCCGAAGACTTTAATGTGGACCAGTTGACAAAGCATATTCGGATTGAAGAAGAGTCACGAAAACGTGAAAATAAATATGCTGCGGAAACTAGTTCAAAGGTGAATTATGTTGAGTCTAGTAAGGCAAACAACTCAGGAAAATCTGGAAACAAGGATGGAAAGAAGAGAAAGTTTGAGGCTGCTCCAAAGGAAAATTCTTCTAACATTAAGAAAGGTCCATGTTATACTTGCGGAAAAATAGGTCATTTTAAGAGAGATTGCAGGTTTCGTAAGAAACAGAAAAATGAAGAAAATGCTGGACAGAATAGGGTAAATATTGTTGAACAACAACAAGCTTCTTCTTCGGATATTGTTGCTATGATTTCTGCTTTTACCAACTTGAATCTGAGTATGGTAACTGAATGCAACATGGCAACAACTATGAAATGTGCAGATTGGTGGTATGATTCCGGTGCTACAGTTCATGTATGCAATGACAAGAGTTTCTTCAAACATTATGAAGTTGCAACAAGTGATGAAAAGGTTTTAATGGAAAATCATGACACCGCCAAGGTCTTTGGAAAAGGAACAGTTGAACTACAATTCACTTCGGGAAAGAAATTGATTTTAATTAATGTTCATCATGTATCTGATGTTAGGAAGAATTTAATTTCTGCAAGTTTATTAAGTAAGAAAGGCCTCAAAACTGTTATAGAGGCAGAAAAGATTATTTTCTCTAAGAATGGTGTATTTGTAGGACAAGGCTACTCTTGTGAGGGCATGTTCAAATTAAGTATTAATAAAGTTGAAGTTTCTGCTTATATGATTGAGTCATCTATTAATTTATGGCATGCTAGACTTTCACATGTTAATTTTCGATATGTTAAGTTTATGTCTAAAAATAAATTAATCCTGCTGTTGAGAATAATGATAAAAAACGTGAAATTTGCATACAAGCTAAGATGACTAAGAAATCTTTTCCAAAGAATGAAAGAACAAGTAATCTACTTGAACTTGTGCATTCCGATATATGTGAATTGAATGGTCATTTAAATAGAGGTGGAAATAGATACTTTATTACTTTTATAGATGATCATTCTAGATATACACATGTTTACTTAATGAAAACAAAAGATCAAGCATTTGATATGTTTAAGAGTTACAAAGTATTCATTGAAAATCAATTGGAAAAGAAGATTAGAATCCTACGTAGTGATCGAGGAGGCGAATATCTTTCCAATGAATTTTCTGTATTTTCTGAAGAAAATGGTTTGATTCACCAAGTTAGTGCACCGTATACCCCACAACAAAATGGTCTTACTGAAAGAAAAAATAGAACGTTGGTAGATATGGTTAATGCCATGCTTTTACATGCAAAGTTACCAACGAATTTGTGGGGGGAAGCTTTGTTAACGGCTTGTTTTGTGCATAATAGAGTTCCTTCAAAGAAATTTAAGGTTTCACCATATGAGTTATGGAAAGGAAGAAAGCCTAACCTAAATTTCTTAAGGGTATGGGGCTGTTTAGCCTATTATAGAATTTCAGATCCTAAAAGGACTAAGTTAGGATCTAGAGGAATTAAAAGCATATTTGTACGATATGTTGAGAACTCAAAGGCATACAGATTATTGGACATTGAGTCTAAGTATATTGTGGAATCTAAAGATGTTGAGTTCTTGGAAACAAAGTTCATTGGTGACTCTAATAATTCACATGAGGACACAGAAATTACTAAACAAGATGGTAATGCAACAAGCATTGGTGATAATGCAGTAACTCAAGAAAATTGTGCAGAACCTAGTTCTTCTTCTAACAATAAAAGAAAGGCAATTGAATCTCCTGTAGAACCAAGAAAAAGTCAAAGAGTTAGAAAAGAAAAAAATATAGGTTCTGATTTTATTTCTTCTCAAGCAATAGTCTTTTTGGTAGAAGGAAGTAGAGATGAAGTATTAAATAAAATACCCATTATTTTAAATTTAGAAGAGGATCCTAAAACCTATAGTAAGGCTATGGCTTCACGGGATTCTTCTTTCTGGAAAGAAGCTGTAAATGATGAAATGGATTCTCTTTTATCAAATGGTACATGGGTATTGGCAGATTTACCTTCTAATACTAAACCTATTGGGTGTAAATGGATTTTTAGAAGAAAATACAATACTGATGGTTCTCTACAAACATTTAAAGCTAGACTAGTAGCCAAGGGATTTAGACAAAAGGCAGGAGTAGATTATTTTGACACATATGCTCCTGTGGCCAGGATTACTTCAATAAGAGTATTATTTGCTTTGGCATCAATATATAATCTAAATGTCCATCAAATGGATGTTAAGACGGCATTCTTAAATGGTGATCTTGATGAAGAAGTTTATATGGAGCAACCCGAAGGGTTTGTGCTTCCTGGAAATGAGAAGAAAGTTTGTAAATTAGTTAAGTCCTTGTATGGATTAAAACAAGCTCCAAAACAATGGCATGAAAAATTTGATAGTGTTATATTATCAAATGGTTTTAAACATAACGGAGCAGATAAATGCATTTATTCCAAATTCACAAAGGACTATGGAGTGATAGTATGTCTTTATGTTGATGACATGCTAATCATAGGAACTAACATGCAAGGCATAAATGAAACTAAGAAGTATTTAACTTCTCAATTTAAGATGAAAGATTTGGGAGAAGTTGATACTATCTTAGGTGTTAAAGTTAAAAGACATAGTGGGGGTTTTGCCTTATGTCAGTCTCATTATATTGACAAGGTTCTTTCCAAATTTAATCATTTGGGTATTAAAGAATTTAATACTCTGTTTGATGCTTCTAGCAAGATGGTTGAGAACCCCGGAAGATCTGTTAGTCAATTAGACTATGCTAGTGCAATTGGTAGTTTAATGTATGCTATGCATTGTACTAGGCCAGATATTGCCTTTGCGGTTTGTAAATTGTCAAGGTATACTCACAATCCAAGTGGTGATCACTGGAAAGGTATAGTGAGGGTACTTGGTTATCTGAAAAAGACAAAAACTTTTGCCTTGTATTATAACAGATTTCCTTCAGTGTTAGAAGGATATTGTGATGCTAGTTGGATAACTAGTGTTGGTGATAACAAGTCAATGTCTGGGTGGATATTCACTTTAGGTGGAGGAGCAATTTTGTGGGCTTCTAAGAAACAGACGTGTATTACTCATTTCACAATGAAATCTGAGTTTATTGCTTTAGCAGCTACAGGAAGAGAAGCAGAATGGCTGAGAAATCTGTTGTTAGATATAAAGTTGTGGCCACAACCAAAGCCAGTTGTTCTCTTGCACTGTGATAGTGAAGCAACTATGTCTAAGGCATTTAGCAAAATATACAATGGAAAATCTAGACATATTGCTTTAAGACATGAGTACATAAGACAATTAATTCGGATGGAATTATTACTGTTGTGTACATCAAGTCTAAAGACAACCTTGCTGACCCATTCACTAAAGGGACTCGCGAGGGATATGATAATAAGCACAACAAGTGCTATGGGTCTAAGGTATTAAATTGTACTGTAACGGACTTACTTCTATGTTCAACATATAAGGTTAANCTAACATACAATTTATACTACAACAAATTATATAATGGAATATATATACATAACATACAATATATACTACAAGAAAATATATAAGGTATAATATATATACATAACATACAATATATACTACAACAAATTATATAATGGAATATATATACATAACATACAATATATACTACAAGAAAATATATAAGGGAATATATATACATAACATACAATTTATACTACAAGAAAATATATAAGGGAAATATATATACATAACATACAATATATACTACCAGAAAATACATAAGGGAATATATATACATAACATACAATATATAGTACACTATACTAGTATACTATATATATTATATATACATGAAGAAGTAGTACTATATATACTACAAAACAAGATTTTTCAAAATGAGGGCCCCACCCCCAATGACCACCAACGGTCATATTAATTGCACAAATAGCCGTTTTTTTTAATTTACAAAACTAACCTTCTCTAACACTATAAGTACCCCCCTCCCTCTTCTTCATTTCAATACTCAATACTCATTTCTCAATCTAAATTTCTCTCAATCTCTCAATCTCCAATTTTCAAGACTTCAAGTCTCAATCTCAATTTTTAAGTTAAATCATGCCTCGTTCGGAAAGAGTGCGCTTATTTGTGTCGCAATACTATGAAGTGCTTGAAGAAAATGAAGAAGGCCAAATATTAAAGTGCAAGAACTGTGGAAGAGTCTTAAATTTTCGTTCAGGGTGTACCACAGGCATTTTAAGGAGGCATATAAAGTATTGTGTTGAGGGTATTTATCCGCAAATTCGTCTTTAAGATTTTTCAACAATTTGTGTTATTTTAAAATTATTAGACGTATTTATGCTTCATGTTGTACTTTGTTATTAATTTATTATGCATGCCAATTTAGTTTTACTATTGATTTGTTATTTTACATTTTCGTCAAACACTTTAATAATTAGATTTCTATATTATATATACCACATATATTTATATAGCCATGCATAAGAGCAATTTATATATATACATACACATACGGTTTACAAGAAATTGCCCTAAATAAAAAAAATTAAAAAAAAAAAGCCCGGAAATAAAAAAAGCCCGTTAGGCCCGCTAAGCCCACGAGCCCAGCCCATTTAGCCCAGGACCATATGGGCTTAGGCCCGTCACGGGCTGGTCCTACCCGTTGAGCCCACGAAGCCCGGGACCGCGAAGCCCGGGACCGCCAGAGCCCGGGACCGCTAAGCCCGGGCCCGTTTAGCCCGGCCCGTTTAGCCCATTTAGGCCCGGGCCCGGGCCCACATACAGCCTTAATGCACACAACCTCAAAAACATCCTACGGACTTACTCGCGCGATCAAATCGCCAAATTAACAACATAAACATCGAATCAAGCCTCAAAACTCATGATTTCTTCCAATTTCTTCATAAAATATCAAATTCCCATTTTAGGTCCGAAACACGTCAAACGACGTCCGGTTTCAACCAAACTTTACAAAAAGCGCTTAAACCATATATAAGACTTGTACCAGGCGCCGGAACCAAAATACGGGCCCGATACCATAGTCTTTTAATCAAATTTCATTTCCATTTTCCTTAATTATTTCCAGAAAACAATTTCACACAAAAATTCATTTCTCGGACTTGGGAGCTCGAAATTCGATCCCGGGCATACGCCCAAGTCCCATATTTTCCTACGGACCCTCCGAGACCGTCAAATCACGGGTCCGGGTTCGTTTTCCTAAAATGTTGACCGAAGTCAAATTTATTCAATTTAATATCAAAATTTAGCATTTTTCTCATAGAATTCATATTTAAGCTTTCCGGCTACACGCCCGGACTGCGCACGCAAATTGAGGCAACCCCAGATGAGGTTTTTAAGGCCTCGGAAGTACAGAATGGGTAAGAAAACAAGTGATGACCCCTTTGGGTCGTCACACAACCTAAGAATCTTGTTTGGCTATTGGGCTGGTGCTTTGAGAGAGATGAAAATGTGGGGCATTTGCATCTATACCCGCTTTTTGTGTCACGTTTTAACTTGTGCCCGTTTTGCAAAAAAAATTGCAAGCGTACCCGCTTTTTCGCATAACTTCAGCATACGGGGCTGAAGTAGCAAAGGCAATCACGCAAAACTTCAGCATTCTAGTAGCCGGGCCTGATGTTCAGCTCTAGAGCTGAAGTTTT
Organism: Nicotiana attenuata; assembly: GCF_001879085.1. Classification (NCBI taxonomy): domain Eukaryota; kingdom Viridiplantae; phylum Streptophyta; class Magnoliopsida; order Solanales; family Solanaceae; genus Nicotiana; species Nicotiana attenuata. The sequence continues at coordinate 114,213 of NW_017672910.1, forward strand.
TGTTTTGTAACTGGCGAACATCAGCTCTAGAGCTGACGTTTTTGTTTGTAACTGGCGAACTTCAGCTCTAGAGCTGAAGTTTTTATTTTTGTAACTGGCGAACTTCAGCTCTAGAGCTGAAGTTTTTGTTTTGTAACTGGCGAACTTCAGCTCTAGGGCTGAAGTTTTTTGTTTTGTAACTGGCGTACTTCAGCTCTAGAGCTGAAGTTTTTGTTTTGTAACTGGCGAACTTCAACTCTAGAGCTGAAGTTTTTGTCTTTGTAACTGGCGAACTTCAGCTCTAGAGCTGAAGTTTTGTTTTGTAACTGGCAAACTTCAGCTCTAGAGCTAAAGTTTTGTTTTGTTCAGTAATGTGTGATGAAGAGTTTCTGCTGAACTACAGACTGAGCAATTCGAAGCACATACCATCGTGGTACATTCCAGTTGAAGAAGAGGATTAAAGGAGGTGGAACTAAGATCATTATGATAGATGCATATTGAGTTCTCAAACATATATAAACAAGCAGGTTTGATTTACCATTGCTCAGGCCAAGACAAAAGGAAGGCATTAATTTTGGTGTGAGTATTTAATTAAGCTTAACTAGTAATAACATTTATAGCTGACAAAGAAATTTTGCCAAGATATCGTCTTGCTGATTCCAGATAGAGTTGAACTTTGCCAGATCACGACGAATGGTTATATTTTCCCTTAGTTACAGAAAATAAAATGACAACAAATATCCTACAGACGAAACTGAACGTAAAAGGAAAGAAGAAGAAGAAAACGAAGGAGAAGAAGGAATAGGAGAAAGGGGGCTGAAGTTGTTTAAAAAGTGGGTACAAGTTAAAAGTTCTAAAAAGAAAAATGGGTATAGGTTAAATGGGGGCGACCAAATAGGGCGCCCCGTGCAAATTTTACTGAAAATGTATTGATCTATGACTACTTTTCTTTTTGGTCCAATTTCTTATGATTGCTCCACTTATATATTTTGATAATTGATAAGTATTCTTAAATGACCTTTTTAGTTTTTACTAACAAAGGAATTGACAGATTCAAACAAAAATTAAAGAAATGCTAGATTAATGGTTCGTGTCTTTATCATTGCCCAAGGGGCTTCTTTATCTTCATATACTAGACAGCAATGGCCTGTACCAGCACAGGCCCAACAATATAAAAGCTGGAACTTTTATTTTTTTATTAAATCTGTTTTGATATAAAGTTGCATATAATAAGAATTGATGCAAGTAAATGCCTATCAAATTGGATAAAGAGGACAATGTATATTAACTATTGAATGTTATTTATTTACATACATAGAGGAACAAAAAAAGCCATCTTGAATGTTGTGTTGCAAGGTGACATATTCTTTAAATCCATGGATACTATTTACATATTGACAAAAAGTGAGACATTTACAATGTTGTAATTAGTCTTCTTCGCAGTCCTTGATAAAATATAATGGCACCTGTAAAAGCAGGAAGTGATGATCAAATGTCAACAACCAATATAAGGGGATTAATTTATCTTTCCAGGTAAATGAAGAAAGAAAGCGGAAGAAAACGGGAAAAAAGGACTATTATTGGTTTAGAAAATCATTCAAAAGAGGATGATGTATGTGCAATGTAACAACCAAGTCCGCACCCACTACGTCAAAAGGAGAAGAATGAACTGATATATAAATAGAACAAAGGGTGCAAGGATACCAGAAGTGCCCTCTAACTTTTTTTTTGAGAAGAGAAGTACCCTCTAACCTATGTTACACGGACTCTCCAAAATGTAACCGTACCCGTGTCGGATCCTTAAAAAATGCACTACTTTTGGAGGATCCGACACATATCCTGCCACATTTTCGTAGAGTTCGAGCACCATAACCTCTCACGTTAACAAAAGAAAAATAAACATGATGGACCTTGAAGGAGGAAGAACAAATATCTTTTTTTATTATATTAGTTAGTGTTTTGATGGGAGTATTTGAAAAGAGGTGACTTTGTTTTAAAAGGTGCCTATTGGCAAAGGTTGAGTCTGTTAGTCCTAACAGACACCTAAAGGGTTTGAAAAGAGGTGACTTTTGATATTAAAAGGTGACTATTGGCAAAGGTTGAGTCTGTTAGTCCTAATAGACACCTAAAGGGTTTGAAAAGAGGTGACTTTTGGTATTAAAAGGTGCCTATTGGCAAAGGTTGAGTCTGTTAGTCCTAACAGACACCTAAAGGGTTTATAAATACCCTTTTCTTCTCCAAAACAAAAATCATCAGAAAAGCAACAAAGTATATTCTTCTTTTCTGCTATCTTCAATTCACCAAATTTGTTCAAGTGAAAATTCGAGTTAATGGCTGGTGCTCGAATTTCAGAGGCTTTGTAAAATCCTGGAGGAATTCTGCCATAATCCCTGCAGCAACGAAATTGGGAGGCTTAAATTCCTTAAGGACAGTGACTACACTATCAAAGCCTAATTATTTCGTCCCTATATTCTGTTATATTTTCTAACAATCATAAGGAATTTAACAACACTGCAATGGAGGCTTCTGGTAGTGATTCTGGTTTCAACAAGATGTTCGAAGTGTTCAAACTGGATCGATTTGATGGCTCAAATTTCACCCGCTGGAAAGACAAATTGTTGTTCTTTCTCACGGAGTTGGGAATAGCATATCTGCTAAGTTCTGATCTTACTGCAATGACAGAACCTACTGCTGAAGACTCTGACGAAATTAAGGCGGCACGCAAAAAACGTAAAGATGATGAGGTGCGCTGTAGAGGTTTTATTTTAAACTCACTTTCTGATCGTTTATATGATTTGTTCCGTCCTCACAAATCACCACAAGAAATCTGGAGAGCCTTGGAACAGAAATATACTGTTGTGAATCAAGGAACGGACAGATTCCTTGGAATGAAATTTTTTGAATTTCAAATGATAGATGGGAAATCTGTCATGGAACAGGTTGATGAGTTGCTGGTTTTGATATCTAGACTCAAAGATTTTAAAGTCGATGTTTCTGAATCTCTTCAAGTGGCTGCTATACTTGCAAAATTACCAGCCACTTGGAATAACTATAGGAAGAAATTATTACATTCTTCCGAAGACTTTAATATGGACCAGTTGACAAAGCATATTCGGATTGAAGAAGAGTCACGAAAACGTGAAAATAAATATGCTGCGGAAACTAGTTCAAAGGTGAATTATGTTGAGTCTAGTAAGGCAAACAACTCAAGAAAATCTGGAAAACAGGCTGGAAAGAAGAGAAAGTTTGAGGCTGCTCCAAAGGAAAATTCTTCTAACATTAAGATAGGTCCATGTTATACTTGCGGAAAAATGAGTCATTTTAAGAGAGATTGCAGGTTTCGTAAGAGACAGAAAAATGAAGAAAATGCTGGACAGAAGAGGGTAAATAATGTTGAACAACAACAAGCTTCTTCTTCGGATATTGTTGCTATGATTTCTGCTTTTACCAACTTAAATATGAGTATGGTAACTGAATGCAACATGGCAGCAACTATGAAATCTGCAGATTGGTGGTATGATTCCGGTGCTACAGTTCATGTATGCAATGACAAGAGTTTCTTCAAACATTATGAAGTTGGCCAACAAGTGTGAAAAGGTTTTAATGGGAAATCATGACAACCGCCAAGGTCTTTGGAAAAAGGAACAGTTGAACATACAATTCACTTCGGGAAAGAAATTGATTTTTAATTAATGTTTCATCATGTACCTGATGTTAGGAAGAATTTAATTTCTGCAAGTTTATTAAGTAAGAAAGGTCTCAAACTGTATAGAGGCAGAAAAGATTAATTTTCTCTAAGAATGGTGTATTTGTAGACAAGGTTACTCTTGTGGAGGCCATGTTTAAATTAAGTATTAATAAAGTTGAAGTTTCTGCTTATATGATTGAGTCATCTATTAATTTATGGCATAGCTAGACTTTCACATGTTAATTTTCGATATGTAAGTTTATGTCTAAAAATAAATTAATTCTGCTATTGAGAATAATGATAAAAATGTGAAATTTGCATACAAGCTAAGATGACTAAGAAATCTTTTCCAAAGAATGAAAGAACAAGTAATCTACTTGAACTTGTGCATTTCCGATATATGGTGAATTGAAATGGTCACATTTAACTTAGAGGTGGAAATAGATACTTTATTCCTTTTATAGAGATAATTCCTAGATATACACATGTTTAGCTTAATGAAAACAAAAGATAAGCCATTTGAATATGTTTAAGAGTACAAAGCATTAGTTCAAAATCCAAATATGGAAAAAGAAGATTAAAATCCTACGTAGCTGATCGAGGAGGCGAATATCTTTCCCATGAATTTTCTGTATTTTGTGAAGAAATGGTTTGATTCACCAAGTTAGTGCACCGTATACCCCAAATGGTCTTGCTGAAAGAAAATAAGAATGATGGTAGATATGGTTAATGTCATGCTTTTACATGTAAAGGTTACAACGATTTTGTGGGGAAAGCTTTGTTTAACAGGCTTGTTTTGTGCATAACTAGAGTTTCCTTCAAAGAAGTTTAAGGTTTCACCATATGAATTATGGAAAGGAAGAAAGCTAAACCTAAATTTCTTAAGGTATGGGGCTGTTTAGCCTATTATAGAATTCCAGATCCTAAAAGGACTAAGTTAGGACCTAGAGGAATTAAGCATATTTATAGAATATGCTGAGAATCAAAGGCATACAGATTATTGGACATTGAGTCTAAGTATATTTGTGGAATCTAAAGATGTTGAGTTCTTGAAAACAAAGTTCATTGGTGACTCCTAATAATTCACTGAGGACACAGAAATTACTAAAACAAGATGGTAATGCAACAAGCATTGGTGACAATGCAGTAACTCAAGAAAATTGTGCAGAACCTAGTTCTTCTTCTAACAATAAAGAAAGGCAATTGAATCTCCTGTAGAAACCAAGAAAAAGTCAAAGAGTTAGAAAAGAAAAAAATATAGGTTCTGATTTTATTTCTTCTCAAGCAGCCAGCCTTTTTGGTAGAAGGAAGTAGAGATGAAGTATTAAACTAAAATACCCATTTTTTTAAACTTAGAAGAGGATCCTAAACCTATAGTGAGGCTATGGCTTCGCGGGATTCTTCTTTCTGGAATGAAGCTGTAAATGATGAAATGGATTCTCTTTTTAATCAAAATGGTACATGGGCTATCTGGTAGATTTAACTTCTAATACTAAACCTATTGGGTGAAATGAGTTTTTAGAAGAAAATAACAATTCCTGATGGTTCTCTACAAACATTTAAAGCTAGACTAGTAGTCAAGGGATTTAGACAAAAGGCAGGAGTAGATTATTTTGATATATATGCTCTTGTGGCCAGGATTACCACAATAAGAGTATTATTTGCTTTGGCATCAATATATATATCTAAATGTCCATCAAATGGATGTTAAGACGGCATTCTTAAATGGTGATCTTGATGAAGAAGTTTATATGGAGCAACCCGAATGGTTTTGTGCTTCCTGGAAATGAGAAGAAAAGTCTATAAATTAGTTAAGTCCTTGTAATGGATTAAAACAAGCTCCAAAAACAATGGCATGAAAAATTTGATAGTGTTATATTATCAAATGGTTTTAAACATAACGGAGCAGATAAATGCATTTATTCCAAATTCACAAAGACTATGGAGTGATAGTATGTCTTTATGTTGATGACATGCTAATCATAGGAACTAACATGCAAGGCATAAATGAAACTTAAGAAGTATTTAATCTTCTCAATTTAAAATGAAAGATTTGGGAGAAGTTGATACTATTTAGGGTGTTAAAGTTTAAAAGACATAGTGGGGGTTTTTGCCTTATGTCAGTCTCATTATTATTGACAAGGTTCTTTCAAATTTAAATCATTTGGGTATTAAAGAATTTAATACTCTGTTTGATGCTTTTTAGCAAGATAGGTTGAGAAACCCCCGGAAGATCTGTTAGTCAATTAGACTATGCTAGTGCAATTGGTAGTTTTAATGTATGCTATGCATTGTACTAGGCCAGATATTGCCTTTGCGGTTTGTAAATTGTCAAGGTATACTCACAATCCAAGTGGTGATCACTGGAAAGGTATAGTGAGGGTACTTAGTTATCTGAAAAAGACAAAAACTTTTGCCTTGTATTATAACAGATTTCCTTCAGTGTTAGAAGGATATTGTGATGCTAGTTGGATAACTAGTGTTGGTGATAACAAGTCAACGTCTGGGTGGATATTCACTTTAGGTGGAGGAGCAATTTCGTGGGCTTCTAAGAAATAGACGTGTATTACTCATTCCACAATGGAATCTGAGTTTATTGCTTTAGCAGCTGCAGGAAGAGAAGCAGAATGGCTGAGAAATCTGTTGTTAGATATAAAGTTGTGGCCACAACCAATGCCAGCTGTTCTCTTGCACTGTGATAGTGAAGCAACTATGTCTAAGGCATTTAGCAAAATATACAATGGAAAATCTAGACATATTGCTTTAAGACATGAGTACATAAGACAATTAATTTCGGATGGAATTATTACTGTTGTGTACATCAAGTCTAAAGACAACCTTGCTGACCCATTCACTAAAGGACTCGCGAGGGATATGATAATAAGCACAAGAAGTGCTATGGGTCTAAGGTAATTTAAATTTGTCACTAGTAACGGGAACCTTACCTTTCTTATTGTTCAACAATATTAAAGGTTTAAAATGTAATAACAAGTTATAGTTGTGACGGATAGCAGGTACTGGAAATTAGTACCTAGAAAAGGAGGATGAGTATAAAAAATACTCTTAGTGAAGAAGCAGAGTTTGGTTTACGAACTAAAGAAGTCCGTGTTAAGGATTTGGTTAAATCATCACCTATGTAAACACAAGAAGTGGTGCCGCTTTGATCAAAGTTTGGGATACAAAACTTGATAAGTGTTTATGAACTCAGGAAGTAGCACAAGGCCATAATTGGGTGCTAAAACTCACGGTGAACAAATTGTGAAGTTGGTACGATTTATGTGTATAAAGCTTTTCCGTCTTGTCAAATAGGAATTGTGGTTTAATAGAACTTAATCTAACCATCAATTTCGACAAGGTCTTGAATAGTTTATACAAGTAGTAGGTTTAAATCGAAAGATACCTACTATACGCATGAATCTTATAAACAACATCAATCACTAACTAAGTGGGGGATTATTATATTAGTTAGTGTTTTGATGGGAGTATTTGAAAAGAGGTGACTTTGTTTTAAAAGGTGCCTATTGGGGGTTTGAAAAGTGGTGACTTTTGGTATTAAAAGGTGCCTATTGGCAAAGGTTGAGTCTGTTAGTCCTAACAGACACCTAAAGGGTTTGAAAAGAGGTGACTTTTGGTATTAAAAGGTGCCTATTGGCAAAGGTTGAGTCTGTTAGTCCTAGCAGACACCTAAAGGGTTTATAAATACCCTTTTCTTCTCCAAAACAAAAATCATCAGAAAAGCAACAAAGTATATTCTTCTTTTCTGCTATCTTCAATTCACCAAATTTGTTTAAGTGGAAATTCGAGTTAATTGCTGGTGCTCGAATTTCAGAGGCTTTGTAAAATCCTGGAGGAATTCTGCCATAATCCCTGCAGCAACGAAATTGGGAGGCTTAAATTCCTTAAGGACAGTGACTACACTATCAAAGCTTAATTATTTCGTCCTTATATTCTGTTATATTTTCTAACATTTTTTGCTTCTAATAGTGAGAAGAGGGTAATGCAAAGTCAATTTACAGCAATACACGTACTCGTGCCCAACACCCTCTGTGTGTGCATCAATATCAACACCTCTCTCAGAAGATTCTTCTTTTTATACGGTAGGCTATAGTTAAAAAATAAAATTGGCAGCCCTTAATTATATTTTACAATAGTACTTACGAAAAGAATTAGCACACAACTTTAGCAGCTTTGGAGCAACTCAGAGTATTGTGTCGCATAACTCTCCCAAAAAGTAATGAATTATTTCTTCAGAAACGATAGAGTATGTGGGAGAGTGTCTGCATAAAGTTGTTGTACTCAACTTCTTGTTTGATTTGGAATGAAATCTAACAATCAAGTGTGATTTGGTCTTTCCACTATTGCTATCTCAAGAATATGTATCAATTTACTAATCAGTGATGTTGTGAATGAAGAGTAGTTTTAGATTTTCTCAGTGTGTCTCAAGATAGGTTCTTTCCATCCTACATCAATTCTCTACAACTTAAACCTTAGTTGTAGCAGAAGTAGTCTGTACCTTATCTTTCTCTTTTACTTAATGTTTTCTCCCTTAATTCCATGCAGTAAACCTATCAATGCTTCTGCGGTCAATCATTTATAATTTTTGTTTCATGGAATTGCCTGCAGTATCGTTATATGATTGATGGACCAGGCACATTATACTCTTTATAGGGGCAAAGAAAGGTTTAGAAAATTATCCATTGAAGCATATACATCAACATCATATTTTTTTTTTGAAGGGGTTACATGTTTGCATTCTTTCACGAAAGAGCACTCTGTACTAAGGAATCATCTACTTTTTTTCCTTCTTAGTTTTCTTCGCTCAATCACTAAATCCATCACTAATTCTCAGAAGAACAAAAGTTTTCTTTATTAATCTTCATTCAGAATTCCAAAACATAGAAAGTTAGCTTTTATAATATTCCGTCTAAGCTTTTTTTCTTTCCTCTTTGACTTCAAAAAGGGTACAACTATTAGTAAGTACTGAGACAGAAGAGATAACTTTGGCTAACTTAGTACACTAATCCAGCCTTACATATATATTTATCAAAATCACAATTTTAAGTCGTCCCCTAATTTCAAAAATTCAGTAAATTGAAATTTAGCATGCTTGAAAAACATGTACTATTTATAAGTAATTTTTGCCTCTAAACAGATGGTACCACCACTCCAAGATCAAGATGCTAGGAAAACAGTTAAAATGACTCGAGCAAAGAAATGCCATGCAACAAAGTTCATACAACGACTTGAGCTTACTTAAGACTATTCACAGCTCTTCTATTCATATTTTTGGAATCACTTTTATCTTTAAGCATGCGAGTTTTAGGAATAAGCTGAAACTAATCGGAAAAAATAAAGGAATAGGACTTAATGGAGTCTTTTAAAACTCTACTCCTTTTTATTTTCAAATTTTTTGCTTCTCAACAAACAGAATAGTTAGAATCCACAAATCATACGTATTAACTCCATTCTTGAAGTCCCCACATCACTTTTTTCTAGCCTCAAATGCAATGTACTATGTAAAGTTTACTTCCTTCTCCTTGTATAGGATCAAGTAATATTCTGTTACAGCAATAGCTAAGCACCATTATAAGTCAATAAGTGAGGAACTTACTACAACTCACAAACCCTGCATTCAATTCAGAATAAATTGTCAAGGTCAGATAAGTAATTATGCGTTGCTCCATAGATAAAAATCATAAATCAAGAATCAGGGCTCTTGACACCATTAAAATAAAAAGTACAACTATTTTTCAAAAAAATCCATGTTATTCAAGTAAAGGGAAAAATAGAAGATTAGTCAAAAAGAGTATTTCATATGCTAAAACTACTCTAAAAGTTCCAAAAACTTGGAAGAAAACCAAAAGTAAATTGAGATTAAACTTTGCATTACTTACACGCTCTAGCAGATGCTACGGCAGATCGGATTACATGGATGCATAATAGTCAAGCTAACACTTGGAAAAAGTATCTAGCACTTGAAAAATTATTTGCTAATTTTTAAAAAGGACCTATGTGAAATAGTTCATAGACACTGAGAGTCTCCTATACAAGTTCTGTGTTTCTTGGCATTTCAACATTCAATTTGCAAGGGGCATTGACGTGCTAATAAAACCACGAATAATGAGTTACTGTATTAATATGAGAAGAACTTGAGAGTACCATAGAAAGATAATAAACAGGTGAATTAATCTAATATCACAGCATGGAAAAAGTGACTTCAATACCGTCCTGAAAAATAGCTGCAAAATTGCCTTAAAGTATCCAATAATAAAGGTATGTCTAATAACATCAAAGAAGCAGCAGAAGAACTGCATCCAGATATAGTAGCAAAAATTGTCTCCAACCACATTCTAAACAATAGAAGAACTATCTTCAAAGGTAAAAGAGTAACTGCTGGAGAATGACACATTTGAATTTTAAAAGGAAAGCATGCTTTAAACATCAATGGGTTTTAAACATTTTACTTTTATTTAACACTATTCTCAAATTTTGGGTACAGCGTTATAGTGGCTCGGTTAATACTTCTTTTCTGTCCTTTTCAACTTCAATTTTGTACTTCTGTGTTTGTTTCTCCTTCTTTTGCTCTTTCAATTAGTTTTAACCCACATGCAAATTTCGGTCCGTCGATGATACTGGTATAGGTATTAAGCCTAATTAAAAGAAAGAAAATTTTAGGTTGTTCATGGGTTCTGTTAAATTTTGCAATGTCACGACTGATTTATCTCATCCTTAGCTTTTTCCCTTCTTCTAATTTTTGTCCTATCCTTTATGGTTCTGTTCATGAATTTTAATTTTGCAACTCCATGGTTGGTGTGTTAAATGAGCGATAAAAAGGACCATACTCAATTTTGATTTTTTTTTTTTTTTTTTTTTTTTTTGGTTTTCTCAAATGTTCACCTTGCGATTGAACTTCTTATGCTGGATTTGAGAAAGCCGGCAGCTAATAAACGTGAATTTAAGAAAGGTAGTTGACGTGATTCTCGAATTTGATGATCTTCATATGTTAGCATTTGTACAACTTGAATCATTGAGGATCTTAAAGCAACAGAAGCTCGAATGCATAATAGCACCACTTATAGGACCTTTGATGTCTCCTCTCCCGGAAAATCACCTTTCAATAGAGGGTTTAATACTTCAATAAATTTTTTTTTTGTAGAGTTTTCACACCTGAAAATTAAAATGGCGAATTTACCAAGTTTCGGCAAATTCAACTTAATACTGAGAAGATCAGATTAATACCATGTATGATCACTGAATTTTATTTATTATAACGATAGTCGCAAAACTGTACTTTGTCAAAAGTTCTTAATTTAAAGTTTTTACTTATGAAATTATTTGTGAGGCGCCTTATCTTTCTTAAGCATTAGAGACGGTGTGATCAAATTGGTTGTTAACTCTGAGGATGTACTAACTTTTTGGCTTTATCCTTTATTTTAGTTGGAGTTATCTATTGCTGATACTATTTTGCCCCCGATTTATTCTCTGTGTTATTGCAGTTCTTGCAATTGTGTTATTCAGTAGTCTTCCGATCAGAAGGTAAACTTTCTGATCAACTCCTTACTTTAGAGCTTATACCATTCGCTCGATTTTGCTTATTGGTGGAAGAAAAAAAAAATGTCGGACGTTCTAAAATGCATTTCTTAGTATGATATCTTTAGTTTTGGCAAGAGTGAGAACTTTTATACCCTCCTTGACCTTAAGCTTTCTCTCTTTGCTATAGTTAACCTTTAACAGCTTAAGCTAATTTGTTATGGCTCGTCACTGTTAGTGAAACAGCTGAATCGAGCTACAAATACTACTGGCATACATTTTATCCTTAACAAGAATCTGATATATAAAGCAAAAGCTATCATTCCAACAGTATTCAAAATGCTAAAAACTCTTCCCAAATCAGATTTATTTTCAACAGGTTCGAAAGAAATCCCTTATGACCTTTCTTTGACAACAAAAACTACTCATGTTAAGGTACAATAAGCCACTACCGAGATTGAAGCGATGAGAGAAATCACAGCAATGGAATTTAAATCAGGAAGCTAAGCAAGAACTATGTCTGAGATAGTGATCACAATGTACCACTCTATTGTACTTAGTGGGGTTAAATGGCAATGATCAAAACCACATATTGTCTGGAAGAAAATCTTCATAGTTCCACCTCCGATCGTAATTAGTGTAACGCAAGTGCCACCTGATAGGTACATGGTTGGAAATAATGCCAAAATCTTCCCCAGCTTTTCACCTACAGAACATTTCGTAAACTTAGTCCAATTTTTTTTAAAGAGGAGAGATTAAAAAGGAGGAAAAAAGAGAAAGAAAAAGAAAAAGCAAATCTGTATATATTAGAACGTGTGAGTCCAGAGTCTAGACTAACTAAATATTCTGCTTCTGTGTTATTTTTAGTCTAAGAAAAACTTTAAAAAGAACAAACCAGTAGCTAGAACACACACCCCTGAGAGCAAGAACACACAATTCTGAGAGGACCTATGGAGACTGGAGAAACAAAGTACAAAGAAAGAAATGAAAACAGCTACTACTATGTTCGAATGATCTGCAATTTACACGTAGCGATACAAAGTGAACGATTAAAGAGACACGTAAATTATGTCATTGCAAAGACTGAAATGCCCTTAATACTTTCTTAAAAGACTTTAAGCAGCCACGTTGAAACACTGGCTCGAGTCTATGATAAATTTTGGTGGTATTTGATGTTGTATCACGGACATCATTATTTTTGTTAACATGAAATCAACTTTGCAGTAATTCTTTTAACGTTTACACAATAGAAAATTTAACGTTAATGCTTGATAGGGACAAGACTGATATAGGAGCTGGTTTGAAGAAACCTTGAATTTCATCTAGATAGTATTGCTCAAGCCCAGGTATGTGCCTGGCTGCCTGCCAATTTTTTTTTCCTTCTCTTCTTCTTCTTCTTCTTTTCAGACTTTCAGTCCTCAAAATTGCAACAAAATGCTGTCCATTTTTTTTTTTTTGCTTTATAGTTAATAAATTATTGCTTTAGAGTTAATATGTTATTATTTTCGTTTTCTCGCTTCACACGTTAAGCGAAAATGGGCTTGTTGTTTTTTTTTTTCCGCTTCACGCTCTTCACAACACTAGAGATTAGTAGGATAACATAATAAAATAAAATATAAGAAAATGAACAAAAAAGGCATAGTTGTAACTTGAGCTTCAGACCCTTATATATTAATAAAACTCTCCAGATATAAATTGAATGAAGAACATGTGTTAATAAAATATACATAGTACCCCGATATTTTCTAAAAACACACCTAAGAGGAAGATTATCCAAGGCTATGCATCTTCCTACTGCTTTATGTTGGGGAAAATAAATAATATCCCGCCCAAGAATAATATCCACGGTAAATAACAATAACACAAGAGAGTAACAATGACACCAAATATTTTAACGGGATAAAATACAATACTCTAGAGGAGCAATATTACCACTATAATATTACAAATTAGTAGTGTCAAGAGACTACTACAACTTTGAAAGAAATAACACTCTTTATTTTAAATACCTCACTATAATATTACTCTCACTCATTATTTATCTCACAGACTACAATCTGTGGATTACTCTCTCTAACTCTCTATTGCTTCTCTCGATTTGGTGTACTGAAATAAGAGAATTGAAGCTCCTTATATAGAAGCCTCCACCGTGAACCAACCAATCAGAGTGTTTGCATATGCAATTTGCATACTGCAAATTGCAATACCAAAACCAATTGTTCTATCAAAACCAGTTGCCGCCTACCATTGCTTTCTTTCCACCAATCACATTTTTCCTTTAGTTTTATTTTTCTTTTATTTAATGAGGCTGACCCCACAAATCTCTCCCTTAATTTTGATTTTCCTTCTTCATTCCAAGTCTTAATCTCAGCCTCTGAAAATCTTCAAACTTGAGAGGCTTGGTAAAAATATCCGCAACTTGATCATGAGATTTCACATACTTGAGCTGGATTTCTTTCTTGGCAATGTATTCTCTGATGAAGTGATACCTTGTATCAATATGCTTGCTTCTATAATGATACACTGAATTCTTCGCGAGTGCCTGTGCGGATTTGTTGTTAATACAGATCTCTGTAGCTTCAATTTGTAGTAAATTGAGCTCCTTCAACAATCTTCTGAGCCTGCAAATAGCATGACATGTACAGGATGTTGCTGCTATATATTCAGCTTCACAAGTCGAGAGAGTAACAATTGATTGTTTCTTTGAACTCCAAGAAATAAGAGAATTACCCAAGAAAAATACAAAACCAGTTGTACTTTTTCTATCATCAATATCTCCCGCATAATCACCATCACAAAATCCCATAAGGTTGAAATCACTAGAAGAAGAATAAAATAACCCAAAGTCAATAGTACCTTTTAGGTAACGAAGAATTCTTCTAGTGACTTTCAAATGATTGAAGGTAGGAGCTTCCATGAAGCGGCTTACTACTCCAACTGCAAAGAGTATATCCGGCGTGGTACAAGTCAAGTACCCAAACTTCTCACAAGACTTTTGAAAAATATGGGATCCACATTTTTTCCTTCATCAAACTTGGAGAATTTTGTCCCACTCTCCATCGGTGTGTTCACGGGGTTGCAATCGAGCATGTTGAACTTTTTCAATATCTCTTTTGTATAGCTTTTTTGAGAGATAAAAATTCCATCCTCCATCTGCTTCACTTCTAGCCCAAGTAGTATGGCATGAGCCCTACGTCTGTTATTTCAAACTCACGGGACATATCTTTCTTATAAGCTTCAAACAAACTTGAGTTATTGCCCGTGAAAATAAGATCATTAACATAAAGACAAACAAGTAAGATATCTCCATTAGTATGAACATTAAGGTAAAGAGCATATTGATGGAGACAACGAGTAAACCCATTGTCTTGAAAATATTTGTCGATGCAACTATTCCATGCTCGTGGGGCTTGCTTTAATCCATATTGTTTATCGTGAAAATGGTAATAACAATTAACTTTATTGATGGGTCTCTAAGAATATGTGATCTATCTTACGCTAGTTGTTTAAGTAGATGATACTATATGTATGAAGTTTAGAGATGAGATGCGAGCTAAAATAGAGTTATAATCAAACCGATGAGCTAGCCAATCGGGGCTTCGGACTGACCGATACGGGGTCTCGAGGTCGATCCCTGGGCTCGAGCTCGAGCTTTTAAGGATAATCGGGGAAGGGCTAACAACTATAAAACGATCAGCGAAGGCTCTTTATGGCCAATGATAAGTAATAAATGAAGAACAAGTATGAAGATAATAAACAAGGGCAACAATATCGAGATAGTATGTTAGAGAGAAAAGAGCATGTTCTTCTATATTTCATGTGGAGCAATAGGAGCAACAGACCTTACAAAAATGACCAGGACCCCCTTTATATAGGAAGGGAATCCCCATATAGTACAAAAGGCATTAATTGTAAAGATGTGGGATGGGAAGACTAGACATGACACCCTGACTCGAGTTCGGAGTAGACCGGCTAGGCTCTGTCAGTCTTAGTGGTGCACCTTGGGAACTCCCCATCTTTATCATAGTCGCGGTTTGCATCGTCCTGGGGTCGGGTGTCAACGACCCTCGAGGGAGGAGACTCGGCCATAACTTTGTAGTCTCGAGGCCTCGGGATGATCTTCTGGACTGCCTTAAATGACGAGAAATTAGACCCTCTGATTTTGCCGTATACAAATAGTCCACGCGTTTCTTAGAGAGGAACGACGAGAAACGACCTTGACATCCGATTCTTCAAACTTCCTGCGATGACATCACATTGACGACATCATACCTATGATGCCAACCTTCACGATAACCAGGGCACCCCCATGGACTTGTCTTTTCGATGTCATTCAATGCATTGTCGATTCCCATTCTTCAAAGTGACAGTACCGCCGTCGATTCTATTTTCAAGAACGCATTGATTGCGCCTGCCGATTCGTCTTTCAAAGGCATTGATGGCCGTGTTATAACCCCCAATAAATGGGGGCATTCCGGCACTATCTCTTTATCCAAGTTCCTTCCTCCATTCATTCATCCCTTTCTTCTCACTATCTTCCTACATTGCTAACCACCATGTTTGGGGTTCACGGCTTTAAGGTTGTATGGCAGCATTTTCACCAGCTGTATGGTGGCCTTTTGCCTGAGCTTCCCTTTGTCGAGCGAGATCATACCGTCTTGTCGCTATTGTTGTTATTGTTACGCCTATTACTGTTGTTCTTATTGGCTCGAGGTGATGATACAGGGTCGGCCGACTTCTTCTGACCTAGAAGGAAGTTTGGACTCTACACCGCTGCTCGGGAGAGTAGTCGGACTATACACCGTTGCTCACTCTCCTACCCTGGCCTGGTGTGGCACTTCATTCTTTAGGTTTTTTCCCAAGGGATAAAATGGTACAACCTGCCGCTGAGGCTGGTGCCCGCCGAATCTTCAACCTTTGGCTTCGGCGGGCTATATCTCTTTTTTCTGCCCTTTCCTCTTCTTCATCTTCTCCCTCGAAGATATTATTCTGTGGGATCGAGCTGGGAACCTAGAGGAGGTGGCGGTCGAAGGTATCACCTTCGAGGATGCAATTTCGAGGAGGCGGCGCTCGGGGATGCTGCTACCGGAGATGAACCTTCGAGGTTAGACTAGGTTTTTAGGCTTTTACTATGGGTGTGTACCCCTTTGCTTCTTTTTTTCTGTGTAAGGACCCCTTGTGGGCTTTTGTAATCTTATGTAAGGACCCTTTGTGGGCTGTTGTAACCAAACATTTATGAATATAAAGATATTTTCTCGGCTTTCGTCTCTGATGCCTTCCATATTCTTTTACATTTATGGAGACTCTGAATGTATGCCTCTGTTGACTATCGTCGATATCTAACTCGGGTGCGAGTATTATTTCTAGCCTTCGATCGATAAAAACGACACCTCTCGGAACCCTCTATTGTTCCTCGGACCAAGCTTGAATTGGTCCGATAGGCTCGGGCCGTCGGGACCTTTACCTTGGATCATATGAAAATAATACCTCGAGCCATGAAATCTTCGAGAGCGGTCTTTGAATGAGGTTTAGCTTTGGGCACCTAGAAACTTGCTTTAAATTTGATGTAGATAACCTTTAAGGCGTTGTAGATAGGTCCCGGATGAGGGGTCGCCAGACTTAGGCGATATCCTAAGGTCGAACCCTTATGGACGGAGCTCGAAGCGCTTATTTTTCTTCTTGAGAGGAGCCTTCGATACAGGGTACCATCTCAGGACCGGGGATGAAGTCATTGGCTTCTTAAATCCTAACTTCTTTTTGAAGAAGATCCTCGAGGTCGGGTACCACCTCGGGATTGGAGATGATGCCGTTGGCTTCTTAAAGCCTAACTTCTTTTTGATGGAGATCCTCGAGGTCAGGTACCACCTCGGGATTTGAGATGATGCTGTTGGCTTCTTAAAGCCTAACTTCTTTTTGATGGAGGTCCTCGAGGTCGGGTACCGTCGCGGGATTGGCAACGATGCCATATATATATATATATATATATATATATATATATAGGGTAGCTTCCGCTCCTTTAGGGGTCTCCCCATTTTAGATAGTTGTCCTCCCGTTTCGGTGTTGAACCCTCCATTACCTTTAGCGCCTAAGTATTTGTGCAGGTTCCTGCTTCAGTTCTTCTAGTCTCGCCATAGCCATGGCTGTTACATCGGGGCCTGTTCGGCAGAGAGGGGAAAGTTCCGCTCTCGATGCTCAGGATCAAAGAGAGTCTTCCTTGAAGATTATTTCTTCCATAGGAGAGGGGCACCTTGAGTTAGTGAGGAGAGACTGCGGACGGGAGAGAGAGTAGTGTTACAGACTCTTTCCTCGGATGAGGGAATCTCGGATCATGTTGATGGATTCTTGAACGTGTACACGTATCCTTTCACACTGGGCCCCCTCGATAGGGTTGTGCTCGATTTCTGTTTGAAGTATCGGGTTACCTTGGCACAAATACATCCGTCGTTTTGGCGAGTGATGATGAGGTTATTTGCAGAGAAGGCGGGGCTTGAATTTACACTCTGTCATCTCATCTGGCTGTATCGGCCCTTTCACCACCGAGGTCTGCTAACCTTGCGGTGTCGGTCGACCACGCCCTTCGTTGTTGACGATGAAGAAGATGGAGATCGAGGGTGGATGAGTCAGTTCGTCCGGGTTCGGACTGCTGATGTTATCCCCGTGGAACTTATACCGTTCCCCGAGGAATGGAACTATGCACGTAAGTGGTACATCCCGTGCCTTCTCAAATTTGTTATGGCGAAGGCTAGTTTTGTAACCGTGTTTTTTCCTTTTCTGTAGCAGTTTCATGGGCGCTAGGCGACGTTCCTGATCTGCCTGGTTAGGTCCGAAAGTTGACAACCCACTCAACTTGTGACGATCGTAGGTGGCGAGCTGTGTCCCTAGGTAGATGGGAAACAAAACATCATGGTGTGTGTTTGCACTACTTATTCTCGATCCTTTGTTCATTTGGAGGGGCATTTTCCCTTTTTGCGTATTAATCTTGCTGCCGTAGGTATCGGAGAGTCTCTTGAGGCGAGGCCGTGCTCCTCCAGAGAGGGGGAGGGGTTGCCAGCTCCCGGGCTAAAGAATGGCAGAAATAAGCGGGATATGCATTCGCAGGTCGATGGCGCTCAGAGTAAGGCGAAACGGGGCCAGAACTTTGAGACGGAAACAACATGTGAGCTTGCCGCGCCCGAAGTTCCTAGTTCTGGAAAGGTGGTTTCTCCGAGCGACCGTGCCTCGACCGGAGTTGCTTCTTTCAGGGCAGGGGGGACTAGATTAACAGATTTTCCCTCGGCCTTCGAGGAATTCCGTCGGCTTCAATTCACGGTGAGTTTCGACACAGGCCTTCTGAATCCCGCGTCTTTCTTTCCTTATCGAGTTTTCTTCTGCAGGCCTTTGACAGGCTTAGGTTTGAGCTGCTCCGTCATGGAGCTAGGCTCCAGAAAGCTCTAGATGAGGGTAGATCCCTTAGGCTCCTTTACAACGAAAAGGATGTCGAGCTGGCACACTTGCGGTATGAGGCGTGCTGGAGCTCGAATTACGAGAGCTACTTGATAGAGCAGGTAATCCTCTGTCTCGGGTGCGTATGCATTCTACCTTTCATCTTATAAGGCTAACACTTCGTTTATCCCAGTTGCAAAAAAAGACGGAGGCCCTGGAGCGTCTTCGAAACGAAGCTGACCGAGTCAAGAACGATTGTAACGAGCTAAGAGCTCGGACGGAGGCTCAAGCTTTAGAGGAGAAGAATGCCTTGGCTAAAGTTCCTGCCTTTGAGGTTCAACTCCTCTTAGCTCGTGATAATGCTTTAGTTCAAGCGGATATGATCACGAAGCTCGAATCTGAGCTTTCGAAGGTCAGGGTTGAGATCGTTGATGCCCGGACCGGAGCAGCACTGAGCTGAACTAAGGCTGATCAGGAGATGGCGATTTATTTGAAGGACGTTACCGACGCTCAAGCCGAGTTGAGGAGGATCCTCGATCGCGAGGAGAGGATAAAAAGAATATACTTGTTGCAAGCTCGAAGAAAGATTCTCGAGGAGATCCGCGCTAGGGGTTTTGTCCTCTGGGAAGAGTTGGCACGAGCGAGGGCGGATGAGCGTGATGCTCGGTTGCTTCTGTCTGACACCGACGAGAGT
Organism: Nicotiana attenuata; assembly: GCF_001879085.1. Taxonomy (NCBI): domain Eukaryota; kingdom Viridiplantae; phylum Streptophyta; class Magnoliopsida; order Solanales; family Solanaceae; genus Nicotiana; species Nicotiana attenuata. Next base: position 133,526 of record NW_017672910.1, read on the forward strand.
GAAGACGAGGTCGGTGGCCGTAGCTCCCAGGGGTAGGACGTAGATTTTGCCTTTTTGTATGTAGCATTTTCAGAGTATGTTTCTAGATGGGGAATGTGCTTTTTTTGCGTACGTGTATAAAAGAAAACCTTATGGCTTTAATTTTTCTATCCGCATTTGGCCAGGTGAACTGGTCTCAGAGTCGGTGAGAATCCTTAGATTTCTGATATGGCCCTAGGGCTCATTAGGCTGGACCGGGGGCTCTTACGCGCTCAGTCAATGCGACCTTTAGTATAAGCTGGCGTTTGAGCTCTTATGCTTTTGCTCAACTATTTTGGGTTTAGTCTCAGAGTCGGGTTTCAACTCGAGCTCGTTTGTCCCTCAAGCTTTTATGTTTGTATCGGCTGGCGACAATGGCTCTTACGCTTTTGATCGAAGCGATCTTTTTTGTGTGTGGCTCTGAGGCTCATTAGGCTGGCAACAATGGCTCTCACGCTTTGCCCTGAGGCATATGTAGTTAACTATTTTGGGTTCTATCTCCGAATCGGGTTACGACTCGAGCTCATTTGACCCTCAAGTTTTCATGTTTGTATGAGCTGGCGACAGTGGCTCTTACGCTTTAGGTCGAAGCGACCTTTTAATGTAGGCTGGCGACAATGGCTCTTACGCTTTAGGTCGAAGCGACCTTTTATTGGCTTTATTTTCCTCTCGTTAAGGACTTTGAAATGATTTTGCCTGGCCCGTCGTCGGTTCGGGAAGAACCTCGATTTCAAGTCGTTTATGGCGATGTTCGAACACCTCGGGAGGTTTGGTTCGGAGGCTGAGTAGCTCGAAGCCTGTGATTTGGAGCTGACATGGTCGAAGCTCTTTTTGCCTATGTCGAGGGTAGCCTGTTTAACCGGTCCTTTTCGAAGTAAATTCGAAGTAATGGCCTATGATTTTGTAGCGACGGTCGGGCGTCCCCGAGTCGCGTTAGTTTGGCTGGTACAGCAGTATGACCATAGTCATTTATGCTTGGTTGGAGCCATTTTTAGTCCCGAGTGTGGTAGTTTAGGTGTCTATATCGAGGGTATGGCTCTTCAGGGATCTTACAAGTTTGATATATAGCCTAAACTTCGGGATCGAGTTTATGCCTTTAGGAAGGTCTTACAAAATTTTCATGCCTTTGAGGTCTTACAATTTTGTTGATACTTGGTACAAGTATGATTCACGCCTTGCTTGAGGTCTTACAGTTTTGTTGATACTTGGTACAAGTATGATTCATGCCTTATGTAGGTCTTACAGTTTTACTGATACTTGGTACAAGAATGATTCATGCCTTGCTTGAGGTCTTACAGTTTTTGTGGATACTTGGTACAAGTATGATTCACACCTTGCTTGAGGTCTTACAGTTTTATTGATACTTGGTACAAGTATGATTCATGCCATGCTTGAGGTCTTACAGTTTTTGTGGATACTTGGTACACGTATGATTCATGCCTTATGTAGGTCTTACGAGACCGAGTCTTCCCACTCGGGGTCTTATAGCCTCGGGCTTATTAATGAATGGCGATTAGCGACAGTCCCCGAGTCATCGAGGGTACTTTGGCTCGGAAGCCGTCACTTGTAGATTTCATATTGCCTCGTTGAGGGCTTACCATTTTGGAGATCCCGACCCCGAGGTCGTGCTTTTTTGATATTCTGATGCCAGTCCCCGAGTATTCGGGGCACTTTCGGCCTTGGAGATGTTTCGTGATTTTCATGTTGCCTCGTTGAGGGCTTATGAGTTTGGAGTCCTGACCCGACGGTCGCTCAGGTGCTAAATTGTCGACGCCAGTCCCCGAGTGCTCAGGATGTTTTGATGGAGGAATTGTTTTTGCAAAATGCTGAGTTTCCTTTGGCTTGTGAGATGCTTTGATCGGTATTCTATGATTATTTGATTCAAGTACATATGTCTCTGCCATTGGGGGCCCGGCTATACGGACACGGCTCTTCGACCATTTGACCCGGTACATCATTTTCCTATTGAGGCCCCATTTGGCGTTCTTTGGCTTTTCCGAGGGGATGGTCTTCCTGGGGGATGCCCTCCAGTGTTTGAGGTTGATTGCGAAAGAAGCCTCGGACATTTGTTTGGATCTTCCTTAGGTAGCATATAGATGTTGCCTCGTTAAAAACCTTGACGGTAAAATCCTTCTTGGGATGACACCCGGCCGAAGGAAAAGAGTACAACGCATGCTTTCGAAACCTAAGGCCTTCGGGTTGGGAAGAGCTCTGGTTGTTTCGATCGGGTGCTTGCATGAGGGTTAGTATGAAATATAAAATGAAAAGGGAGATGATTATACCTTAGCGTGGGATGTGCCGGCGATGTTCCGAAGTCTGATATGTCCCTGTCGCTTGTAATGAGGACGCGGTATGGTCCTTTACTATGTTTAATCGGGCTTAGCCGATGACGTAGTGTGCTTGTCCTTTGGTTCTGTAGAGAGTGGAGATATTGGTGTTGGTACCACATCGTGCACCGTGAACATTTCTCTTGCTGCGTGCTGTTCCCCGTAGACGGTTTTAATCCCGTCCTTTGCTGGGAATTTCATCATCTGGTGGAGGGTGGATGGCACTGGTCTCATGCAGTGTATCCACGATCGTCCGAACAAGGCGTTGTACCTCATGTCTCCTTCGATGACATTTCTCTGGGAGGGTGATTTTTCCTTTCACTGTTTCACTTGTCATGTTGAATCCATTGAGGACTCGAGTGGCAGGCACGATTTAGTCTAGCAGTCCGAGCTGCTCTATTACCCTTGACCTAATAATCTTGGCCGAGCTACCTGGATCCACGAGTACACTTTTTATTTGAAATGTATTCATGAAGAAAGAGATTGCCAGTGCGTCATTATGAGGATGAGACAGGCCTCGGAGTCCTCTTCGCTGAATGTGAGGGCTACCTCGGGTATGTACCCCCGAGTTTGCTTTTCTCTAGTACTGGATATTTTTGTCTTTCTTATTACAGGCTTCTAGGGATCATCGATGCCTCCCAAGATCATGTGGATAACATGTTGTGGCTCGTTCGCTTCGTTCTTTTTGGCCGCCTCTCTTTCTCAGAAATGATTTTTTGCCCGGTCGCTTAAGAATTCTCGGAGGTGACCTTTATTGAGTAGCATGGCTACTTCCTCTCGGAGTTGGTGGCAATCTTCGATCCTATGGCCGTGAGTGTTATGAAATTCACATACTAAGTTATTATTCCTTTGGGAAGGATCCGACTGTATAGGTCTGGGCCATCTGGTGTCTCTGATTTTGCTGATGGCGAAAATGATATCCGATACATCAACGTTGAAGTTGCATTCTGATAAGCGCGATGCCCCTGTTGGCCCCGTGTTTCCATCGAATCCGGTTCTGTTAATGAGTCCCTGGGGATTCTGTCCTCGGTTGATCAATCGATCGTTGCGAGGTGGGTTGCGCCTCGGGGCGTTCCTCCTGTCTTCGGTGTATGGCTGATATCTTTCCTTATTTTGCTTTGGCTCCTTCGTTAGAAGCCTACTCGGGTATACTGAGCCCGAGGGGGCTCCTAGTTGATCATCCTCGACCCTGATCTTTGACTGATATCGATTGTGGACGTCCGACCAGGTTACGGCGGGATACTCGATCAGATTCTCTTTCAGCTGCCTTGAAGCTACTGAGCTCCGCTCATTCAGGCCTTGAGTGTAGGCCTGCACCGCCCAGTCGTCGAAGACCGGTGGTAGTTCCATTCGTTCCGTTTGGAAGCGAGATACGAACTCTCGCAGCATTTCGTTCTCCCTCTGCTTGATGTTGAACACGCCAGTCTTCCTCGTTGCTACTTTTGAGAGTTCTATGAGTTCCAGGGCCAGAACTTGGAGAAGCTTAGCCCAGACTTTAGTCGATCCAGTTTTTATGGCTGTCTCCGATCATCTTCAACCTTGCTCCGGCCGGCCATGGCTATTCAAGCCTGACTCTTGGCTTCTCCTGCTTAGACCAATGATTTTTCCAAGCCTTTCTCACCACCTGGGTTCTTCTGAAACCCTAACCTTTGAGGTTCTTCCGATTCTTTTAGTTCTGTTTTAGATATGTGTTTACTCTAAACTCCTAAACGTTTTCTCGAGGTTTCTTTCAAAACTTTACCTTCAGAACCTTTATCTTTTCTGATTTAGGATTTTTGTTAAATTCTTTTGAAGCTTTTCTGATTTTTTAACATGTTCTACTGTGCTTCTTTATGTTGTTCTTCTACTGTGTTTCTTTATGTTGTTCTCCTACTGTGTTTCTTTACGTTGTTCTTCTACTGTGTTTCTTTAGTTGTTCTTCTACTGTGTTTCTTTATGTTGTTCTTCTAATGCGTTTCTTTATGTTGCTCTTCTAACTGGAGTCTGCATGTCAAAAGTCTTAGTTACTTTTTGAGATTTCTGAATTTATTTTTTGCCTGATTTACTTGTTTTCGTCTCTATACTCGATTGATGGTGAAAACCATAAAATTTGGGGGTTCATTCGAGTTCTGAGATTATTTGCTATGTGTTTTACTTGTTCGTCATGCTCTGAATTCGTCTGGTTTTGAAACCCTAATTTGCTTTAGACCTATTCGAGTTTCTGAAGTCGCTTCATCTGTTGCTCGATTGGATTTCGAAATCTTCTGCTTCTTTATGTGATTTTGACTTCCTGCTAAACTCTTCTATAAGGTTTTTTCACTTGACCTCTTTGCATGCTGTTTGATACTCCCTCCTTTTCTCTATTACTAAGTTACTGAAATCGACCTATGTGACTACCATGTCCATTAGCTACTGACTTTGTGTTTGCTAATGCGTGATGTTGTTCAGCCTTACATGCCTAATGTTCATGCACACTTTTATATGCTAAACTTCCCTCTAAAATGACCTTCAATTTTGGACTAATTTCAAACCTCTTTGTGTAATTCTGATTGCGCTCGTGTAATTGGTTCTTGCCTTATTTTTACTGATTTCCCTGTTTCCTGCATTGATTTGAAAACTTCAAACTTTCGATTCTCTTATCTTTAACTTGGTTTATTCATAGGAACCCATGTTACTCTCCTTAAGTCAGTGCTTATGAAATCCTTGACTCCTTTATTTCCTATGTACTGATTTTCGATTCTGAAACTTTACTTTGTTTTCTTACCTTATTTGGTTAACCGAGTATTTTCAAAGATTCTTCCCTTAATTAAACCCCTATTTACTTACCCCTAAAGGTCTATTCTATACATGGTGTTCTTTCCTTAAATGATTTCTGCCCACTACCGTTTGAATTTAACTCCTTAATTAAAGAGTGTCCTTATACTGATCTAATTTTAATTGACACGTAGTTCCATAATTACTGCTGAACTATGATTCTTGCCTTATTTTTCACTTGTTTTCGAACTATAAATACCATGCTCTTTCATTAACACAGGCAGACACGAACACTCTTAGTTTCTGAACTCACACTCACACTCAAAATTATTCTTTGTTGTTACTTGTACTGTGGCCTGCCTTCAAGATCCTATTACCTGCTTTTACTGTACTTTTGCTTCTTTGAACTGGTATGTCCTGATTAAGATTCCAGCATCACAACAATGTGTTTATTAATGTTTTTACCTTCTTGTCTACCCACTGCTTGTGTTTAGTTCAGTACTTTATTCTAGCATGCTGTGATTTCCTTATGCCCGTTCTAAATTTACTATGCATCCTAAACCCCCACCCCAATGTGTTCAATGCTTATGGTTTGTTTGAGGCATGACAGTGTTGCATATTACTGCCCATGACTAAAGCTTGATCCATGGGATCCTAACCTCTATGTTTCTCTGCTATTGTGTGTTCTGGTGAGCTTATAGGCATGCCAGCATCTTCTATTGCCGTGCATGCCCAAAGCTTACCCTTGCCTAAGCATAGGCTCTTTGTAATTTCCCAAACCCCCTGAATCCCTGTGTATGAAATTATTTGTGGCTGTTTCCCTCTCCTTTATTCCCTCACTTGCACTCTCTCTTTGACTTAAGACATGCCCCCCTCTTGTGAGCCTTGCCTTGGGACCCCTCGAGCTCCCTCTGAACTTGGAAACTTGAGGGCTGGAACTTCCACACTGCACTTGTCCCTATTCTGGTGATACAATTTGGGAGTGAGCACTGCCCGGAGTCCCATTGAGGCTCTTAGGGAGCTCTGACACACTCAAATTGGAGAAAGGTTTTGGATCGGTGGTTTTGAGTTGGTCTATCTCATAATTCAGGTAGGAAGTCAAGAATCAGGCCTTCTATAGTTGTAATCATTTTCTTTGTATTTTCTGATGTATTTGTTACTCTGGTTTGTAATAATTTGTAAAGAATACTTGGGGTTCGCTAGTGAAACAGGGTCGGGGCAACTATGCATGCAAATGGTAGAAATCATGCCTATAGGACTGTTCTAATTCTGCATATTCAACTTCACCTAGAAATCATGCCTATAGGATTGTTCAAACGTCATTCTGCATAATTCAAACTGCATTTAGATACCATGTTTAAAAGGTTAAAAACAAGTTCTGCATCTAGAAACCATGTCTATAAGGTTCAAGTTCTGCATTTAGATACCATATTTATGAGGTTTAAAACAAATTTCTGCATTCAGACACCACGTCTGTGAGTGTCTAAAATCAGCAACGTGTAGAAAAACATGCCTATAGGAGTTTCTAAATGAATCTGATTTTGCTTCATCCAATGCTAGACGTAAAATCAGTAATAATATATACTACCACCAGCAGAACCTGTAATCAATTTGTTTAATTCTGCATCTCTTTTGATAACAAGTCCCTCGCTTTACAATGTTAACAAGCATGCATTTTTATGATTTCAAACAATTCATTTGAGCTTTACTGTCTTATCACCTTCATAAGTCAATAGATGGCATGTCTATAGGATCCCGTCTGAGCACTTAGGCAAGCCTTAGAGTAATAATTGAAAACTGAATCTGTTTCTGTTAATTATTACAACCAGCAGGCAGTCCTGATTCGGGCTTCTTATCTGAATTATGTAATAAACCAGTCTGCCTCAACCTTTTAAACTCCCTCATATTTAATTCTAACCAGACCTAAGCAGTACGTGCAAAACATGCTATTATGTGCTTTTCCTGTTCAAGGAGGTATAATTGAGCCTTATCTGTTTATATGTCTCCCAAAATATGCAGTATGTGTTTTGTCTGTCGCCTTAGAATTTTACCTTTGAAACCCCAAATAAGCCTAATATCCCTCCCTTTAGGATTAGTAGTCCTAAGTGCCTCCAGGACTGATAGGAGTGGGACGGGTAATAGCATACAATAGGTAATCGATACCAATCCGCACTTTGAATACCTTAAAGGGGTGNGATTTAAAACCAGTATACTGCATTCATAAGTGTCTAAAATCAGCAACGTGTAGAAAATATGCCTATAGGAGTTTCTAAATGAATCTGATTCACTTCACCCAATGCCAGACGTAAAAATCAGTAATAATATATGCTATCACCTGCAGAACCTGTCATCAATTTTTTAATTACATCTCTTTTGATAATCTAAGTCCTTTACATAATCAAAGTTTAGCAAGCATGCCTATAGGATCCCAAATAATTCATTTCGAGTTTTACTGTCTTATAACCTTCTAAATTCAGTAGATATCACGTCTATAAGACCCCGTCTGAATACTTAGGCAAGCCTTAGAGTAATAATTAAAAACCGAATCCGCTTCTGTTAATTATTATGACCAGTAGAAAGGCCTGATTCGGGCTTCTTATCTGAATTATGTAATAAACCAATCTGCCCCAACTCTTTAAACTCCCTCATATTTAATTCTAATCAGACCTAAGCAGTACGTGCAAGACATGCTATTATGTGTTGTTCTGTTCAAGGAGGTATAATTGAGCCTTATATGTTTATATGTCTCCCAAAATATGCAGTATGTGTTTTTGACAGTCGCCTTAGAATTTTACCTTTGAAACCCCAATAAGCCTAATATCCCTCCCTTTAGGATTAGTAGTCCTAAGTGCCTCCGGGACTGATAGGGGTGGGACGGGTAATAGCATGCAATAGGTAATCGATACCAGTCCGCGCTTTAAATACCTTAAAGGGGTGGGATGGGTAGATATGGATATGATGACCACACGATAATGTCACGTGTAGCCCCTCATTGAGGAGTGATTACCGGACATTGTGTGGGGTGATCTATATTATTAATAAACCTAGGACCCCCTCCTTTTTTTTTCTTTATTGCTTACTCTTTTAGCATTGTAACTCTTTATTTTAAAAAAAATCAGCTTTTTCTAATTGCTCTTTCAAACCTTGTTTACTTTCAAACTATTATGTGTTGAAATCCCCTCTTATTTGAGCCTTATTTGCTTATATGTTAATTGTACCCAAATCCACAATAATTGTCTGGACGGGAACCACACTAGTGGATTCTGAGGGGTGCCTAACACCTTCCCCTTAGAATAATTTCAAGCCCTTACCCTACTTTTGGTTATTCAAATCAAACTCTTTTGGTGTCCTAATGCACCCTGATCATTAGGTGGCGACTCTTCAATTGCAAACCCAGTTCCCAAAAGGAATGAGTTGTCCCTCCAAATGTCATAAACCCGATTTCCGCGGAGGAAAAAGGGGGCGCGACAACATGGCGACTCTGCTGGGGATTTTAGGTTTTTACCGTTTCAGACTATTATTGTGAATTTATGCTTCTTTACGCGCAATTATTTGTTTATTTCTTTTAAGCATTCAATTTCCTTTTCGATTGCAAAACTGACTTGTCTTTTTGTTTCTTTCCTTTACTGCTTTCATTCATTGCCGCTTTAAATTATGAAATTGTTGTATTTACTGCTTTCTCCAACGTGCTAATACATGACAACATGCCATTTTTGCATAGTCATGCTCAACATCATATTCCACTCGTGCCAAACAAATCCTATAGCAACGCTTATAATGAGTGGTTGCGCTCTTCCGATATTATCACCCCCTAAATTCGGAAAAGGCATATTTGCGGTAAAACCAGTCGATCAACGGTGTAGTCGACGGTTCCGTGCCTTTCCCCCTTGAGTTGTCCGCTCAAGGGTACCGGTCTAAAACCCCATAAAAACCTTACTCTGTTTAACTGTGCATGCATCATGGTCAAACCTAGCCGAGTCACCGCATAATGACTCTTTAAGATAGCCTTGTCCCAAGTCCCCTGGGTTTCCCTAAAAAACCCAAACGGACATTATCACGTTCTATGCATTTATTTGGAGAACTAAATGCTTTTATGCCAATTGTTGATACTAAATAGCCGAGTCCGGTGGGGGAAAGGGCCTAACCTATTTCTTGCAGATAATGAGGCACGAAATCCCCAGATTCGGCATGGTTACCAACATCCACCCAAAGCTACTAAACTGGTGGAAAGATCTTCATTCCAGTGACCAGACTCTCGTCTGAAAATATCTAGGGAATCTACCCTCCCTCCTGGAAATCCAACCCAACAACAAGATCATAGAAGCTGCTACTCTATTTTGGGATTGTGAGAGATCCGTATTCGGCTTCGGGGAAATTGAGATGACACCCTTGCTAGAAGAAATAGGAGGATTAGCCGGTTTGGTATGGGAGACTCCAGGTTTATTGATGCCTGAGAACCGCAAGGGCAGGGGTTTCCTCAAGATGATGGGTCTGAAGAAGAATCCAGAACTGACATGCCTCAAAGAATCCTATATCCCCTTTGACTATTTGTACGAGAGGTACGGTCACAACAAATCTTACTGTACCTATCCTGATGAGTTTGCCATCACCGCATTAGGGCATATTCACCGTAGGGTCTTTGTATTCATGTTCTGTTTTCTGGGGTTGATTGTGTTTCCAATGAAGAAAGCAAGAATCCACACCCGACTAGCCATGGTCACTAAAACCTTAATGGAAGGAATTGGAGGGCAACCATTCAGCGTTGTGCCCATGATCATCGCGGAAATATACCGAGCCCTAGAGAAGTGTCAATGGGGAGCTAGTCACTTCGAAGGTTGCAATTTGCTACTTCAGCTGTGGCTCGTGAAGCATCTACAAAAGGGTGAATACCGACAAGAGATTCAACGAAGGGACTGGGACGATCATATCGCTTTCCATCATCCAAAGCGAATGAATTATATCCCTGATATGTTTGCTCAGCCAGAGGATGCCAAAGGATGGTTCGAGCTATTTGATAATTTGACCGAGGAGCAAGTACAATGGATGTTCGAATGGTTTCCGACCGAAGGCTTCATCGCCCGATCCCGAGATGCACCTTTTCTGATATTGATCGGTCTGAGAGGAACATACCCTTACGTCCCTCTCCGAGTTATGAGGCAAGCTGGTAGGAAGCAGGTTGTACCCAGGGTCGACAAGATGAGTCACTTCCGGGCTGACTTCCAGAATGATGATAGTCCTTATAAGTGCCAAGCTCAGTATATGTGGCACTGCAAGATTATCATGGGGGGAGATACCATCGAGCCGGACAGATATCACGCTGGTTGTACTCCCTACTATTCAGGCTGGTTGGAGGATAATCATAATGGTCTGAGTCAACCCGGGTTTGTTCGAGGTCACAGGATCATAGATGAAAAGGCCGAGGCACTATGTGTTTAAATATGGCAACATTTTTTTATGATACTCACTAACTTGTTACCTTTTGTTTTTACTTTTTGTTTATTTTTTCCCCTCCCCAAAGGTTAGTTCGTGCACTCTGGCAACATCATCTTACTCCACGAGATCCAGGGGCCCTCCACCCACTCCTCCTCTTAGTCCTGTAAAAAACAAGAACAAAAGGAAGATGGAAGATTTGAACAACGCCAGAAAGGAAAACTCAACTGAACGGGTAGAGGTCACTCATGGTCACGGTACTCTGGTTCCCAAGGAAAATGCATCCCAACTGGAACAAAAGCTGCTGAAATTTCAGGAAGAACTTGACCAGGTCCGGAATCTGGCGAATCTGTCATTTTCCCTCACCACTCCAGACATCAATTTCCCAAATGCTCAAAATCCTATACCTCCACAGAACATCCCGAAGCAACCAAGCCATCCCGCTCCTCACCACCACTGCAACACCTGCCATACCTCAAATAACACCCCGCTGCTCATCCCGGAACCCCAAAACTCCACAAATGACCACTGCCACACCCACCATAACACCCCCATCTACGTGGAGACTATGCCGTACTCCACCCAACCCATCTCAAGCACGCTCGAGTCTGATAATAAAGAGTTGCTTATCAAGAACCTGGCTGAAGAACTTAAGAAATTGACTAGCCGGATCCAGGGTGTTGAAGGAAACAAGGGAATTGAAGGGTTGAATTATGAAGATCTCTGCATACAGCCCGATGTCGAACTGCCCGAGGGGTACAAACCTCCTAAGTTCAAAATGTTTGATGGAACAGGGGACCGAAGGGTCCATTTGAGAACATACTGTGACAAGCTGGTCGGAGTAGGAAAAGATGAGAAAATCTGCATGAAGCTTTTCATGAGGAGCTTGAAGGAAGATGCTTTATCTTGGTACATTAGCCAAGATCCAAAGAAGTGGCCGAACTGGGTAAGCATGGCGTCCGACTTTATGGACAGGTTCAGGTTCAACACAGAGAATGCGCCGGATGTGTTCTATATTCAAAATCTAAAGAAGAAGCCCATAGAAACATTCCGCGAGTATGCTACTCGCTGGAGGTCTGAAGTTGCTAAGGTTAGACCTGCCTTAGAAGAAGAACAAATGAACAAATTCTTCGTTTGGGCTCAAGACCCACAGTATTATGAAAGGCTGATGATGATCGAAGGCCACAAATTTTCTGACATTATCAAGCTGGGAGAAAGGATCGAAGAGGGCATCAAAAGCGGTATGGTTACGAACTTCGAGGCCTTGCAAGCTAAAAATAAGGCCTTACAGTGAGGTGTGTCCAAGAAAAGGGACGTAGGAGCCGTAATGGTTGCACAAAGAACCAAATCTCCCATCAAATACCAAACCTACCCAATGCCTCCACTCACATATCAGCCTAGTCCAAACTACCAAGCACCCTCACCCTCTTACCAAACTCCACCACCCACTTATCAATCACCTCCACCTCCCACATATCAGCCTACTTCACCCAAATATTCCCAACCCGCACATGTTTACCAAGCCTACAACACTCAACCATCCCACTACCAATCCCCTCCTGCACGCCAAAACTTCCCTAGACCTCGACCAAACTTTGACCAAAGGCCTCCAAAATAATATACGGCTATTGCTGAACCTATTGGCCAGTTGTATGAAAGACTCAAAGCTGCTGGTTATGTCGCCCCTATCCCCGCTGCAACCCCTGAGAACCCTTCTCAGTGGGTTAATCCAAATAAATCCTATGCATATCATTCCGGCATGAAAGGACACACCATTGACAAATGCCGTTCTCTAAAAGATAAGATCCAGACCTTAATTGATAACAAGATTATTGTGGCAAAGGAACCTGCTCCAAATGTCCGAAATAACCCTTTACCGGACCACAAGGGAGGAGGCGTTCACATGATTGAAATAGAGGATGATTGGGATCCCAAGGGATCGATCGGTTTGATCACACGACCCAAAGAAACCAATAGTCACCCTTAATCTGATCGTAGTCCAGATTCAGCCCTCTAGGGACACCGAGGTAAATATGTCCATGCCACTTGAGTTTGAAGCATCATCATCTGCAAAGACGCCATCGCCAATTGAGGTTGAATTCGTGTCTCCAGCAAAGGCACCTACACCATTCGAAGTTGCAGTTTTACCGCCCAAGGTGCATGCTCCGTTCGGAGTAAAGATAGCCACACCAATTCCAGTGGCGATGTCAGCCATGACACCATTCTATACAAAGGCTATACCATGGGACTACACAGCCGAGGCAAGAAGGAAAGGCAAGGTTATGTTCGGAGAGGCTATTGCGGCACAGGGTATGACGAGAACTGGTAGAGTTTATACCCCGGAACATCTAGCTGAGTCGAGCAAGCAGGCTTCTAGCCGGCCAACCATCACCGAGACCGGGCCAGATGATCTCTGGAGAAAGATACAGGCCAATGAATACTCGGTCATTGACCAGCTGAACAAAACACCGGCGCAAATTTCTATCCTTGCTTTGCTACAAAATTCCGATGCACACAAGAATGCCTTGTTAAGGGTGCTGAGTGAAGCATATGTGCCAAACAACATCACCGGAGGAGAGATGGCTAACATGGTAGGAGAGGTATTGGAAAGTCACAAGATCTCTTTTCATGAAGATGAGCTGCCACCGGAAGGGTTGAGTCACAACAAGGCATTGCACATCACCGTGCAATCCGAAGACTATTTTATCACCAGAATCCTGATTGATGGAGGGTCCAGCCGCAACATTTGTCCGTTGGTAACACTCAGGACATTGGGTAAGGGACTGCACGAGATCAAGGACGGGGCCATCAACTTAAAAGCTTTCGACGGCTCCCAAAGGTCCACCATTGGGGAAATTAGTCTGTGTTTGCAAATGGAGCCTACTTGGTTCGATGTGGATTTTCAAGTGATAGACGTGCCGGCATCTTACAATCTCCTATTGGGACGACCCTGGATTCATGCTGCTGGGGCCGTAGCATCAACACTACATCAGGCAGTGAAGTTTGAGTGGAATCACCAGGAAGTGATCATTCACGGCGACGGTAGCAATCCTATATACAGTCGCCAGACCATCCCGGCAATCGGAGGCAGAGGAAAGATAGGTGGGGAGACCTATCGCCACATCGAGCGAGTCAACGCCGTTGACAAGGACAAATGGCGGGACAACAAAATCGAGAGCATATTAAATTGGAGTGGGTACGAACCGGGTAAGGGGCTTGGTAAGAACCTCCAAGGAATCGCTAAGCCTATAAAACTCAAGAAGCATGGCACCACCTTCGGTCTGGGATATGAGTATACTTGGGAAGAATTCAAAAACTGGTCGCCACCATGGCGCGGTCCTTACTATCCGCTGGAGCAGCCAATACCACACTTGGAACAGACTTTCCAACCGGCCGATGTTATCTAAAGGGTCAGAAGAAGAGGAAGCACTGGCAGCGGTGAAGAATTTGTTCCTAGAAGATGATGACATGGATTGTTGTGTCGTTCTTGAGGAGGAGGGGGAGGAAGGCCCTTCCATACAGACTGTGAGTAGAGGAGCATATCTCAACAATTGGACCATCAGAACCACCAGAGCCCGGCAAGCCTCGGGGTAGCAAGGCTGAACAAGCATCATGCACTATCTTTTATTTTTTACTAGTTTTTCTTTTGCATTTTAAATTTCCGCAATAAGATCTTCAATGTTCAAAACAGTTATGGAATTTATCAAAGCATTTCAATTTTCCTTATAAATCAACACTCTTATTATTTTCTCTCATTACTCTACTTATACAGCATTACTATTACTTATCTTGATGAACTGATGACTGTGACATGCAATGAGGCAACGCAACAAACGGATATAGATTCAGAGGAAGATGACATACCGGAAGAGATTGTTAAGGAAGTTGAGAATTTTGAAAACAGACCAAAGTCCAACCTGGACGAGACGGAAATTGTTAATCTGGGGGATGAAGAGAATGTCAAAGAAACACGAATCAGTGTTCACTTATCGTCATCAGAAAAGAAGGAATACACTAAGCGAATATGAGGACATATTCGCCTGGTCGTATGACGACATGACGGGCCTGAGCACGTCTATTGTGGCTCACAAACTGCCAACCGATCTGACATGTCCGCCGGTAAAGAAGAAGCTCAGAAAGTTTAAGCCGGATATGAGTCTGAAAAACAAGGAAGAAGTCACCAAGCAGGTCAAAGCCAAGGTCCTCAGGGTAGTGGAATACCCAACGTGGTTAGCCAATATCGTGCCAGTACCAAAGAAGGACGGGAAGGCTAGATTCTGTGTCGACTACCAGGATCTCAACCGGGCCAGTCCGAAAGACGACTTCCCCTTGCCAAAAATACACATCCTGATCGACAACTGCGCCAAGCATGAATTGCAATCATTTGTGGATTATTTTGCCGGTTACCACCAGATTTGGATGGATGAAGAAGATGCTGAGAAAATGGCTTTCATTACGCCGTAGGGAATGTACTGCTACAAGATGATGCCGTTTGGGTTAAAGAA
Organism: Nicotiana attenuata; assembly: GCF_001879085.1. Taxonomy (NCBI): domain Eukaryota; kingdom Viridiplantae; phylum Streptophyta; class Magnoliopsida; order Solanales; family Solanaceae; genus Nicotiana; species Nicotiana attenuata. The sequence continues at coordinate 148,539 of NW_017672910.1, forward strand.
TACAGGGGCCACCTACATGAGGGCTATGACTACCATTTTTCATGATATGATACACAAGGAGATAGGTGTACGTAGATGACGTTATCATCAAGTCTAAGAAGGCCACCGATCACATGGAAGATTTGAGAAAGTTTTTCAATAGGTTGCGAAGGTACAACCTGAAACTGAATCCCGCAAAGTGTGTATTTGGGGTTCCCGCTGGAAAATTACTTGGGTTTATTGTGAATCGCCGAGGAATAGAACTGGATCCATCAAAGGTCAAAGCTATTCAAGAATTACCACCGCCAAAGAATAAGAAGGACGTGATGAGTTTCTTGGGGAGACTAAACTACATCAGCCGGTTCATAGCACAGTCTACAGTCATCTGTGAGCCAATCTTGAAGATCCTAAGGATGGATGCCGCTACCAAATGGACCGATAACTGCTAAAAAGCTTTTGACAGGATCAAGGAATACCTATCAACACCACCAGTTTTGGTCCCGCCCGAGCCGGGTAGTCCTTTAATACTCTACATCGCAGTATTAGATGGTGCCTTTGATTGTGTCCTGGGGCAGCATGATGAAACGGGGAGGAAAGAGCAAGCCATGTACTATCTCAACAAGAAGTTCACTCCGTACGAGGCCCGGTATTCTCTGTTAGAACGTACCTGTTGCGCTCTGACTTGGGTGGCACAGAAGTTGAGGCACTACTTCTGTGCCTATACTACATACCTCATATCAAGGATGGATCCTCTAAAGTACATCTTTCAAAAGCCCATGCCCCCTGGCAAGCTAGCCAAGTGGCAAATCCTGTTAAGTGAATTTGACATTGTCTGCGTGACTCAGAAAGCAATCAAGGGACAGGCACTAGCAGATCACCTTGCTGAAAACCCCGTGGATGGAGAATACGAACCCCTGAAGACGTATTTTCCTGACGAAGAGGTATCATTCATAGGAGAAGACATTGCAGAATCCTATGACGGCTGGAGAATGTTTTTCGACGGAGCGGCAAATTTCAAAGGAGTTGGCATAGGAGTGGTCCTAGTATTAGAAACCGGTCAACATTATCCGGTGTCTGCCAAACTCAGGTTACCGTGCACCAACAATATGGCCGAGTATGAAGCCTGCATCCTAGGGCTCAAGATGGCCATTGACATGAACATTCAAGAGTTGCTAGTGATTGGAGACTCAGACTTACTCATACATCAGGTCCGAGAAGAATCAAGAACTCTAAGATACTCCCGAATCTGCATCACGTACAGGAGTTGAGAAAGAGGTTCACAAAGACAGAATTCCGACATGTTCCTAGAATCCAGAATGAATTCGCCGATGCATTGGCTACCTTGTCATCCATGATACAACATCCAGACAAAAACTTCATTGATCCCATTCCAGTAAAGATCCACGATCAGCCGGCTTACTGTGCCCATGTTGAGGAAGAAGCAGACGAAAAACCTTGGTTTCAGGATATCAAGGAATATTTGACAAAAGGAGGATACCCATAACTTGCAAATCCTATTCAGAAACGCACACTTCGGAGGCTGTCCAATAATTTCTTCCACAGTGGAGGAATCATGTATAGGAGGGCTCCTGATTTGGGACTACTCAGGTGCGTCGATGTAAAGGAAGCATCCAAGCTACTGGAGGAAATCCACGTTGGGACCTGCGGTCCACATATGAACGGTTTTGTCTTAGCAAAGAAGATACTCCGAGCAGGTTACTTTTGGATGACTATAGAGACAGACTACATCCGGTATGTCCGAAAATGCCAACCGCTGTCAGATACATGCAGACATGATAAAGGCACCTCCAAATGAGCTTAATGCAACAAGCTCACCATGGCCTTTCGCCGCCTGGGGAATGGATGTCATTGGATCAATCGAGCCTGCCGCTTCCAACAGACACAGATTTATCCTGGTCGCAATTGACTATTTCACCAAGTGGGTTGAAGCAGCATCTTACAGAGCAGTAACTAAGAAAGTCGTGGCAGACTTTGTCCTCATCCGTATTGTTTGTCGATTCGAGATTCCAGAATCAATCATCACTGATAACGGTTCCAACCTCAAAAACGACTTGATGAGAGCCACATGTGAAACCTTCAAGATCAAACACAAGAATTCTACAGCCTACAGGCCTCAAATGAACGGAGTTATAGAAGCCACTAACAAAAACATCAAGAAGATATTGAGGAAAATGATAGAGAAGCATAAGCAATGGCATGAGAAGTTATCATTTGCTCTGTTAGGGTATCGCACCACTGTCCGCACATCAACTAGGGCAACCCCCTATATGCTAGTTTATGGTACGAAAGCCGTCATTACCGCCAATGTGGAAATTCTTCCCTCAAGGATCATACAAGAAGCTGAACTCAAAGATGCAGAATGGGTGAAGAGTCGTTACGAGCAACTAGCTCTTATAGATGGGAAAAGAATGAACGCAGTATGTCATGGTCAGCTTTATCAGAACAGAATGTCCAGAGCCTTCAACAAAAGAGTCAAGCCGAGACAGTTCACACCAGGGCAGCTGGTATTAAAGAAATTTTTTCCGCATCAAGATGAAGCCAAAGGGAAATTCTCTCCCAACTGGCAAGGTCCAAACATGGTTCACCGGGTTCTGACAGGAGGAGCCCTTATACTTGCCGAAATGGACGGAGAAGCTTGGCCAAAACCGATCAATTCAGATGCAGTCAAGTGTTACTACGTGTGATCTTTACGTTTTCCATATATGTTGTAATTTAACTACGTCTGACCTGATTCCCGTTTAAGAGGGGATACGTAGGCAGCCCTATGGGCTCGGTCACAATTCAATAAAAATTTCATTCCCCCCCCCCTGCAATTGGAAACTGGGCAGAATTTTGAGGAGGACCCTCAAAATTCCGAAGTAATTTCAGCCAATCATCGCGAGTAGCCGTCAGAAGCATCAACCCGTTAAATTGGGGCAGAAATTTGAGGAGGACCCTCAAAATTCCGTAGCAAGAGAGGTCGCAATGTCTTGAGCCACGTCACAGTCGTCGGTTCATCTAAAAGTTGTTTCTTAAATATATACTTATGTCATATTTTTCGAATTTATGCATGTTTATTATCGAAATCGCATTGTTCAGCAACGCTACCCCAACGATGCATACCGTATCACCAGATCAGAGCCGAACAGGTCAAGCAGAGCCAGCGGGGATGCAAACTAACCTTCCCTCCCCCCCCTCCTATAAAACTCACGATTTTTCTTTGAATGCAGACACCTGGATTGCGAAAGCATCTGGCTTACTATACACCCACGAGACAAACATTGTTCAGGGATACAACTCACAGAATTGTTGCATTTACCAGCCTTTGCTACCCACGCACGCCGGTGATATTCCCTATATCACAATGTCCCCAGCAGTCACAATATCGCAACCTGCTATCAGCTAAGAAAACTCTATTACTATTTGCCATTTTATTTTATTTCTGCATTGCGTAAGGCTACCATTCTGCCTTCTGAGACTAAACACTGTCTCCATCTGCATTTTCTGCATTGCTTAAGGCTACCATTCTGCCTTCCGAGACTAAACACTGTCTCCATCTGCATTTTCTGCATTGCATAAGGCTACCATTCTGCCTTCCGAGACTAAACACTATCTCCATCTGCATCTGCATCTGCATGGTAGAAAGATTGCCACCTTATTCACATTCTGCATGGCTGAAAGATCGCCACCTTTACATTTTGCATGGCTGAAAGATCGCCACCTATTTACATTTGCATGGCTGAAAGATCGCCACCTTGTTTACATTCTGCATGGCTGAAATATCGCCGCCTTTACATTCTGCATGGCTGAAATATCGCCACCTATTGCGTCTCATGGGCTGAAAGATCGCCAAACACTTCATCTCATAGGCTGAAAGATCGCCAAATTATCCGAAGGCGTCATTGTTCAGAGGCACCATTTGCATAGCCCGAGAACACCATGACATGGCCTGAGGATCCCTTTAATCTTTTGCATATCATTATTCAAAGGCATCATGGTTCGGAGGCATCATTCTCATAACCCGAGAGCATCATTTCATGGCCTGCGAATCCTTTATTATTATAAGCTTCATGGCCCAGGACATCATGATCTAAGGACGTCATCCTAAACGTACAAAGATAACATTCATGGTTCGACGGGAATTTGCATCACGTTTAAATTTACACACAATATATACTTGTAAGGCTTATTTGCAGGTAAACCGGAGAGCAACGGCCATCTCGGCAGGAGCGATCCCGCTCCAGTTCCCGCAGCCCTATCAGACCTTAACCACTCACCCCGTCCAAAATATCGCGTCCGTTCTTGAGAAGTCTCCGTCGACATATTCCGCCGACGGATCCTGAACTACATATGGCCTGATTCCTGTAAGACCAGGGATATGTAGGCAGCTCAGAAGCCAGATCACGGCCAATCCTCTTCAAACCGTTTCACCAGGTCAAAATTGGCCATCATTATCTTTACCCGACAACTCTTTCATCCTTCCCGGGTAAAGAGGGGCAGCTGTTAATACCCAATTTTTCCTGTATATTTTCATATGCAAAATACCTTCAAAATAGCATGTATATGCATATAGAAGTATGTCCCAATGTTTTATTATTTTTTATTAATTTTTAAAAGATTTTTAAATCAATTTATTGCCCTATTTTTATCTAGAAAAATCCAATAATTATTCCCAAAAATTATCATTTTGGTAATTCATTTATTGGATTCTCATACCTATAGTAAAATATAGCTAACATAATATTTTTATAAATTTATTTAGTATTTTTAAAGCTAAATTGCATATAATTGCAATATTAGCCTCTTTTGAGATCTAATTGTGTTTATATCTATAAAATTTACTCCAGTATTTTTAATTTGATAATTATGTATTATTAATCATTTTAGCACCTTTAATTTATTTCCAGAAATTATTTTACTATTTTTAAAAAAAGATCAAATAGGGAAAAATGGCTATTTAAATGCTAGCCCCGTTTATTTCAATTTTAGCCTTATTTGAACCCCCAATTTGAACCCAATTTTTAAACCCAATTACCCGGACCCAAACCCCGTTCAAACCGACCCAGACCCCTTTCCCACCTACCCTCTCTAATCTCAGCCGTTGATCTCCTAGATCAACGGTCCCTATTTCTCTTACCATTTTTAAGCCCCGAACTACCCCAAACCCTAATCATTTTTTCATCCTGTAGCCCGCCTTCCCAATTACCCCCCCCCCCCCCTTCTCCCCAATTCTCTCTCAAGCTCCTGGCCGCCGCCTTCAACCACCACCTGAAAAGCTCCCAAATCCATGGCTTCCAAAGCCATAGAAAGCCTATATCCACCTCCCTTGGCTTCTATGTGGTCGAGTACTATGGTTTCAAGGCCAAACCTTGAAGAAGCTTGGTCCAAACCTCGGATGTTTTCAGTTCTATGGTTGTTTCCGGTCATCTCCGACCTTGCTCCGGCCAGCCATGGCTATTCAAGCCTGACTCTTGGTTTTTCCTGCTTAGATCAATGACTTTCCAAGCCTTTCTCACCATCTGGGTTTCTTGTGAAAACCTAATCTTTGAGGTTCTTCTGATTTCTTTTATATCTGTTTAGATCCGTGTTTGCCCTAAACCTCTAAACGTTTTTCCAAAATTTCTTCTAAATCTTTACCTTCAGAACCTTTATCTTTTCCAATTTAGGGTTTTGTTAAGTTATTTCGAAGCTTTCTATGACTTTTAACACGTTCTATTGTGTTTCTTTATGTTGTTCTTCTACTGGAGTGTGCATGTTAAAGGTCTTAGTTCCTTTTTGAGGTTTTCTGAATTTATTTTGTTAGTATTCTGTCTGATTTACTTGTCTTTCATCTCTATACTTGATTGATGGTGAAAACCCTAAAATTTGGGGTTCATTCGAGTTCTGAGATTATTTGCTATGTGATTCACTTATTCGTCATGCTCTGAATTCGATTGGTTTCAAAACCCTAATTTACTTTGGACCTATTCGAGTTTCTGAAGTTGCTTCATCTGTTGCTCGACGGAATTTCGAAATCTTTTGCTTCTTTATATGATTTTGACTTCCTGCTAAACTCTACTATGAGGTCTTTCCACTTGACCTCTTTGCATGATGTTTGATACTCTCTCTTTTCTCTATTACTAAGTTACTGAAATCGACCTATGTGACTACCATGTTCATTAGCTACTGACTTTGTGTTTGCTATTGCATGATGTTTTCTCTTTGTCATGAGTTCAGCCTCACATGCCTAATGTTTATGCACTCTTTTATATGTTAAATTTCCCTATAAAATGACCTTCAATTTTGGACTGATTTCAAACCTCCTTGTGTAATTCTGATTGCACTCGTGTAATTGATTCTTTCCTTGTTTTATTGATTCCCTGTTTCTTGGATTAATTTGAAAACTTCCCTTTTAGACTTTCGAGTCTCTTGTCTTTAACTTGGTTTATTCATGGGAACCCATGTTACTCTCCTTAAGTCGGTGATTTTGAAATCCTTGACTACTTGATTTGCTATGTACTGATTTTCGATTGTCTCCACATTTTGTAACTTTACTTTGTTTTCTTACCTTATTTAGTTAACCGAGTATTTTTTTACTGATTCTGCAATAGTTGTTTTCTTAATTAAACCCCTATGTACTTACCCCTAATAGTCTATTCTATACATGGTGTTTTACTTGATTTCTTTCCTTAAATGATTTCTGCCTATTACCGTTTGATTTTAACCCCTTAATTACAGGAAGTCCTATACCGATTTGATTTTTTTGACACATAGTTCCATAATTACTGCTGAACTATGATTCTTGCCTTATTTTCTACCTGTTTTCAAACTATAAATACCATGCTCTTTCATTAACACAAACACACACGAACACTCTGAGTTCTAAAATCACTTACACTCAAAACATTCTCTCCTGCTTTACTACTTCTGCTGTGGCCTGCCTTCAAAGTCCTGGTACGTGTTTTTACTGTATTTTTGCTTCTTTGAACTGGTATGTTCTGATTAAGATTCTAGAATCACAACAATGTGTTTACTTAATGCTTTTACCTTCTTGCCTGCCTACCGTTTGTGTTTAGTTCAGTACTTATTCTAGCATGCTATAATTTCCTTATGCCTGTTCTGAATTAATTATGCATCCTAAACCCCCACCCCAATGTGTTCAATGCTTAGGGTTTGTTTGAGGCATGAAAGTATTGCATATTACTGCCCATGACTCAAGCTTGATCTCTGGGATCCTAACCTCTATGTTTCTCTGCTATTGTGTGTTCTGGTGGTCTTATAGGCATGCCAGCATCTTCTATTGCTGTGCATGCCCAAAGCTTACCCTTGCCTAAGCATAGGCTCTTTGTAATTTCCCAACCCCCTAAATCCCTAAAATTATCAACTTGTTTGTGGCTGTTTCCCTCTCCTTTATTCCCTCAGAACTCTGTTTCTTCACTTGCACTCTCTCTTAGACTTAAGTTTTGCCCCCCTCTTATGAGCCTTGCCTTGGGACCCTTTGATCTCCCTCTGAACTTGGACACTATAGGGTTGGCACTTCCACACTGCACTTGTCCCTATTCTGGTAATACAATTTGGGTGTGAGCACTGCCCGGAGTCCCATTGAGGCTCTTAGGGAACTCTGACACACTCAAATTAGAGAAAGGCTTTGGATCGGTGGTCTTTGAGTTGGTCTATCTCATAATTCAGACAGGAAGTCAAGAATCAGCCCTTCTATGGTTGTAATTCTTTTCTTTGTATTTTTTGACGTATTTGTTACTCTGGTTTGTAATAATTTGTAAAGAATACTTGGGGTTGGATAGTGAAACAGGTTTGGGGTAACTATGCATGCAAAGGGTAGAAATCATGCCTATAGGACTGTTCTAGTTCTGCATATTCAACTATATATAGATACCATGCCTATAGGACTGCTATAATTCTGCATATTCAACTTCACCTAGAAATCATGCCTATAGGATTGTTCTAACGTCTTCATAATTCAAACTACATTTAGATACCATGTTTATAAGCTTTAACATAAGTTCTGCATCTAGAAACCATGTCTATATGGTTCAAGTTCTGCATTTAGATACCATGTTTATGAGGTTTAAAACAAATTTCTGCATTCAGATACCACGCCTATAAGTGTCTAAAATCAGCAACGTGTAGAAAACATGCCTATATGAGTTTCTAAATGAATCTGATTCGCTTCATCCAATGCTAGACGTAAAATCACTAATAATATATACTATCACCTGCAGAACCTGTAATCAATTTGTTTAATTCTGCATCTCTTTTGATAATCTAAGTCTCTCGCTTTACAATGTTAACAAGCATGCATTTTTATGTTTTCAAACAATTCATTTTGAGCTTTACTGTCTTACCACCTTCTGAGTTCGGTAGATACCATGCCTATAGGATCACGTCTGAGCACTTAGGCAAGCCTTAGAGTAATAATTGAAAACTTAATCCGCTTCTGTTAATTATTACAACCGGCAGGCAGTCCTGATTTGGGCTTCTTATCTGAATTATGTAATAAACCAATCTGCCCCAACTTTAAACTCCCACATATTTAATTCTAACCAGACCTAAGCAGTACGTGCAAGACATGCTATTATGTGCTTTTCCCGTTCAAGGAGGTATAATTGAGCCTTATATGTTTATATGTCTCCCCAAATATGCAGTATGTGTTTTGTATGTCGCCTTAGAATTTTACCTTTGAAACTCCAAATAAGCCTAATATCCTTCCCTTTTTAGGAATAGTAGTCCTAAGTGCCTCCGAGACTGATAGGAGTGGGACGGATAATAGCATGCATTAAGTAATCGATACCAATCCGCGCTTTAAATACCTTAACGGGGTGGGATGGGTAGATATGGATATGATGACCATGCGATAATGTTACGTGTAGCCCCTCATTGAGGAGTGATTACCGGACATTGTGTGGAGTGATCCATATTATTAATAAACCTAGGACCCCCCCCTCCCTTTATTCTTAATTTCTTTTCTTTAGCATTTTAACTCTTTATTTAAAAATTATGCTTTTCAATGGTCCTTTCAAACTTTGCATACTTTCAAACCGTTATGTGTTGAAATCCCCTCTTATTTGAGCCTTATCTGCCAATATGCTGATTGCACCTCAATTCACAATAATTGTCTGGCCGGGAACCACACTAGTGGATTCTGAGGGGTGCCTAACACCTTCCCCTTAGAATAATTTCAAGCCCTTACCCTATCTCTGGTCATTCAAATCAGACTCATTTTGTGTCCTAATGCACCCTAATCATTAGGTGGCGAATCTTCAATTGCAAACCCAGTTCCCAAAAGGAATGAGTTGTACCTCCAAATGTCATAAACCTGATTTCGCGACAAAAAGGGGGCGCGACAAGTGTTGCTTGGGAAGGAGATGTATATTCTTAAGTCTTGGAAAATGAAAAAAGTGAGTATGTTTAAGGTTAGAGACTTGGTCCAACTCCTTCTATATTGTGGGGTAGTAAATCTTCTATACAAAATGTTGCTCCAGAGGATTCTTCAAATGAGGTAAGAAGGTTAGAACAAAAGATAACAGAGTTAACATAGTTAAATGGAAAACAAAACAAAGAAATGAGTTTGATGAAATAAGAACTATTATGAATGAGACAAATCGTGTGCAAAATTGCTTCTAATGAGTTATCGTCGCAGAATATCAATGGATTTTAACTGAACGGGTAACTCAACTTCAAAAGCTTAAGATATGTTTTCATAAATTTTAATCTTTTGAAATTAATGTTATATAACTTCCTAATGTTAATCAGGTCCCTGATGCGAATATCGACCGTGGACAAGTGCCACAAGCACAACAAATGCATAATATTGGTGAAAATACTCCATCTTCTCATGGTGTGCTCATGTAGTAGAATCTGTTACTATCTTACTTCTTTCTTAAATTGTGCTCAATATTCCATAGATTGTGTTATGCACCAGTTTAATTATATATCGAGTCGCTAATGAATATTGAACATTTTATTCTTAAGCTAGGTCTCTATAAATCTAGCTAATATCTTAGTAACTTTGGTTTGCTCATAAATTAAAGAATGATCATCATGAGCCTCTTACTGCTTCTCCTTCACCTTATGTTTCACAACAGAAGATTGTGTTGGTATATTTTTGGGTATTCTTGTGTTTGGAGGTAGTAATAATTATTCGAAGAGAATTCTTTCTTGTTTCTTTTATTTTTGCATTGAAATATGTTCATGATTCTCTCCAAGTCAGTAGTCAGTGTGTTTCCGTTGAAGGTATGTATAATTTGGTCTATTTTGAGTATACTGGAAGTCCATCAGGTAAGTGTTTGAGTTGCTTATTGTTTGATTATGTATAACTGTTTTGCCAACAGTTTTTGTGATGCATTTTTGTGGCAAATATCTTGTAGTTTGCTTCTAGGTAATTACTTTGAGAGCTGGAATAGTACTTATTTTGTTGCAATTCATGTTGAATTCATGTACTTTTTTCTCAATTGAATTGGTTGAAGTTGCAACTACTTTGACATATGTTAGATGTAGGCTCACAATTTTACTTTATTAATTCAAGTTATACAATATGAAGTTTGAAAATTGAGCATGTGAAGTATTTTAATATGATGAAGAATTGCAAAAATATTTGAGGGCTACAGATATACTATATTGTTATTGTTGGTATTCAATAGAATTAGTTACAACGACATTAGATTTTTATTTTAAACAATGACACTTTTTAATTTATTTCTCTCAGACATTCATATAATGGAATGTATTTTCTTCTTTCTGTCTTGATATTATGAATTTCTTTTTTTGTGAATTAGTAGTATTATCTTTGGTAGCATTTGTCTATTTTTTAAGATAGTTTCAACCTCAACAGAAAAAGGTTGTTCGAAGGACTAGATAAACTATTATAATTAACGTTAAAACATTATAGTTTACAAAAATAGATTTTAGCTTTTATTTGCCGTTGAAAAGGTTACTATCTAGCGACTATTTAGTTGAATTTAATGGCAATAGAAAAGGACGCTATAGGTAAAAATTATGCCATTCTGGGGACGAATTATGTTGCCATTATAATGGCCACTAAACACTTGTCATTAAAGCTGTGACTTTTAACGGTAATTCAAATGAACTCCCCGGCAATTAAATGGACGCTAAAGGTAGAAACTAAGCCATTTGCGAAAATGATTCAGTGTCCATTAATTGTTGCAAAACCTATAATTTTTAGCGTCAATTCAATCCGACACTTTTGTAAATGGCCGCTAAATGCTTTAGCGACCCCATGTGCAGCGACAAAAAGTTAATGTCGGTAAATATTTTAGCGACAATATTTATTGCCATTAAAGTCCTTTTCTGTTGCCGCTAAATCTCCTTTTTGTTATAATGAGACTACTAGTGATTAATGTTGTGTTCACACTATTCTCCCATTTTATATTGTGCTAGACCTTATTTACTAGTTATTGTTATTGCTTTTTATCTATTTTCTTGTTCTTATGATGATGTCATTATGTAACAACCCGACCGGTCGTTTTGAGCATTTGCACTTTGCTCGACAGTTCTCGGGCGTGACTAGCCCCGTGTTTTGTATTATGACTTATGTAAATCGTCGGCTTTGATTTTCAGGATAATCGAAATAGATTTGGAAGAACAATTCTCAGTTTGAAGCTTTAAATTTGAAAGGTTTGACCAAGTTTTGACTTTTTAGTATTGAATCTCGGATTTGGATTTATAAGATTTGGTTAGCTCCTTTGGGTTATTTTGGACTTAGGAGCGCGTCCGGAGTCTGATTTGGAGGTCCATAGTAGAATTTGGCTTGAAATGGCGAAAGTGGGAATTTTGAAAAGTTTGACTGGGAGTGGACTTTTTGATGGGGTCGGATTCTGTTGACCCAAGATCAGTTGAAGTTTTGAAGAATGACAAATGAACTCAGTGAAGGACCAGGTCCATCTTAGGAGACATAGTTGTTATGGCCCATGCACATGAGATGCACGTGAAGAAGATAAGTCCTTGGGGATCAAGCAGCAATATCTTCTGAATATCTTCTGACCTGATCGAAAAGATTGCATATGGGATAAGGAGAAGATGTCTCCTTATAAGAAGAGAACACATCCGGATAAGGGTTGGAGTTTGGATCGGTCTAGGACTCAAACTCAATGGAGGATCAGAAATTGAGTTACAATCCAACTCTAATTACTAATATAATAAATAACTGAGTTGTTCTCTTTTACAGGGATGCACATACGCTGAAGTTAAGCAAAATTGAGAGCAAAAGAGCAAGGCTATTTTGCAAGCAATTTATGTGAGATTGAGTGTGCACGCCTGCAGCTACTTGAACAAGATAGAAGAACCAGTTCCATTGTGTTTATTCTTATTCTAGTTCAATTGTAGTAGGTGATTTAAAACTTGTACCTTTCCATCTTTCATAGAAGCAATTGTATTAGGTACTTTGAGTATTCAAGTTAGAGTTAACTTGAAAGTGTCGCAACAGTTGAGGCTGTGTGCCACACTGGATTAGAGTTAATCCTTAAGTTTACAAGAGTTTTGTAAATGCTGTTTTTGGCTCATTGAATTTAGTGGATGTTTGGGAAAATCCTACTTAGTAGTAGGTCATGGTTTTTTCACCTTTTGAGCCAGGTGTTTTCCACGTAAAAATCCCCGTGTTCTTTTATTTTCTGTATTTTAATTCCACAAACAGTAGTAGTTAGAACACCTAGAAGAACCAGGTTCTTCTAGATCAAAAATTGGGTACCACACGAATCATCCCCCCCCCCATGTGTAGTATTGACGTT
>NW_017672911.1:0-4653 GCF_001879085.1 Nicotiana attenuata
AGCAAACTAGACTAGAGTTACAACCCTTGAACAACCTAAACAGCACTACACAAGCTACTACGACGAGACAAACAAGACAAAATGAAAGGATAGAAGGGTTTGAGTCACAAGACAATATCCGGATTACAACCCTGAAATAACCCGGACAACAGAAATGACAACAAAATAAACCACCAAAACTCCAAGAGATGGAGCGTCTTCCCAATTACCAAGTACGGCGTCTTAGCCACTGAATTTCACACCAAGATTGCTGGAATTTTCACAAGACTTCATCACGTTGTTCTGAGCAAACTGCTTCTGGGTTTCTTCTGCCGGCTCATTCTCACAATCAATCATACCCACCATATGCGTCTCATTGTGCACAGGAGATGGATCTTGGCCAGTGTTTGTTGCATCTGGATTTTGCACGACGATGTCGCCTGCATCAATAAGCTTTTGAATTGCATTCTTCAGATTCCAACATTTCTCTATGTCGTGCCCCAGGGCACCTGAGCAGTATGCGCACTGTTGAGAAGGATCGAACTTCTTTGGAGGAGGGTTCGGCACTTTTATCTGAATCGGCTTCAACATGCCCAGTGTCCTTAACCGCTGAAACAGACTAGCGTATGATTCTCCCAAAGGAGTGAAGGCTTTGTTCTTTCGCAACATCTCATTCTTAAATGCTGGATTGGGCCGAAAACCTGATCCGGGGTGTTATTGGGAAGCTCGCGGGGGTAGATGGGCATTTTGAGGAGCTGGGTACTGAGAATGTGATGTGCGACTTTGGGATTTCTGTGGAGAGAAGTAGCATCGGGGAAGGTCATCTAATGCACAAGGATAACCACAGGGACGATGTTGAGGCTGGAAGTGTTGATCAGGAAAACCTATCGGATCGTCTTTTCCGTTCCTCTTTCTTCCAACCAAGCTTACTGGTATGTTCTGAATGGCTTCTGAACAACTCACGATTTTGCCTGACTTGATTCCTTTTTCCACTAGCTCCCCTATTTTTAACACATCATTGAAAGGCTTTCCCAGGGCCGGGATCAAATGGCTGTAGTAGGTGGGTCCTGGGCCTGTAGAAAAAGCTTAACCATTTCTTCTTCGCTGATCAGGGGACTGACTTGAGCAGCTTGCTCCCTCCATCTGAGCCCAAACTCACTAAAGCTTTCCTCCGGCCTCTTTTCCATCTTAGATAGCGAGGTGTGGTCTAGGGTAACACTTGATTTGCATTGAAAGTATCGAACATAGTCTCGAGCCATGTCACCCAATGTAAGCCACTCATCAACATTTTGACGACCATGCCAGTCCAAAGCTGCCCCAGTTAGGCTTTCACTGAAATATGCCATCATCACGTCATCTTTCTCTCCAACAATCCTCATTTCGTTGCAATAGACCCTCAGGTGGGCTACCGGATCTCCATGCCCATCATACAAATTAAAGTTTGGTACTTTGAATCCTGCGGGCAGGCGGGCGTCATGTGGCACAATCAGTCCTTTGCAAGTCATGCTACCCTGACCTCCCACTCTTCGCTTGTCCCTTAAGGGCTGTTCTGTGCTTGTCAACTTCCTGGGTACCTCATCTCGTCCTTCCCTTCCTGTAACCTTTTCATTTCTAGCATGGAGCTCATCCCGGGAGCTCTTCTTGTATGAATCAAGGACCCTGTGGGCAACCTCTGGAGGGTGAAATTGGGCATTACGAGCTTTAAATGGGTGTTCATTATTTGGGGTAATGGATATGACAGGAGAGCAATATTGGGGAGAAGTAACTGGAGGATGCGTGATGGAGCTACTAGGGTGGTTGGGAAAATTGTGATAAGCGGGTGTATCTGGAGAATATGGAGGATTATCTGGCATTGTGTTGGGATTTTGGGTAATGGTAGCATCCGGAAAAATTGGTGGTGGCGGGGGTGGCGCCTTTCCAGTCATCCAAGCTCGATACATGTTTGTCATGTGTTGTCTTAGCTCCGCAGCTCTTCAACCAACCCATTATCCCGTTCCACCAACTGTTGTCGAGCACCGGTATCAACCAACTCAGTTCTCTTATTGTTTGCCATTGCCTTTTGTCCTTGTGTTGTAAAGAAGAGTTACCACTTTCAAACCACAAACCAACCACCCTTCTTTATGACATGACAAAATGAAACCATCACGTTAGAGTTAGGGCATTTAACATATTGGTACCCGCACATTTGGGGAGTGAATGCACCTAGGCAGTTAACAGTTCCTATTATGCTTTTGATCAGTCGCATGCGTCATCCCGGCCTTTTCATTTTTCTTTATTTGCCATGCCTTTCCTCTCATTCTTCCCTCGTGTTTTCCATTGTTTGTTTCTTGCTTTTCCCTCTTTTCTTTTGCTTTTCTCTCTTATTTTTCCCTCTTTTCTTTTTTCTTTTGCCTTGGTTTTTCCTTGTTCCTATTCGCTCCTTTCCTCAAAATTATTTTTCCGCTCTTTTCTTTCCTTTGTTCCCTTTTTATTTTCTCTTGCTTGCCTTTGTTTGGTTTCTTATTTTTTTTGTTTTCTGTTTCCCTCTTTTGTTTTTCTTTCCTTTCTTGTTTTTCACCTCTTTCCTTTCATTCTTTTCTTATTTTTCCCTTTTTCATTTAGTTATGGTCGAATCCTATGGAGATTGCCTACGTATCACGACCCCACCTGAATCAGACCGAGCGTAGTTCTGCAAATAAATGCGAAAATAAGGAAACAATTTTTTGGGGAATTTTTCTCAATTTTTCATTAATAACAACTGCGATTACAAAAGCTACCAGACTATTTGTTTTTCTTTTTCTCAAAAAGGGAAGTTACAAAACAAACTCAAAAACAAAAATACAAACTCGATTAACTAGGAATACATCAAAGCTTCAAACCCTGGGGCCCGCGGGGCATCACTCGGCATCGCCACGGGCCTGCGCAAGACTGAGAAGGTTTCAATGTCAACTGGGTCATCTTGGACAAGGAGTTCTAAGGAAAAGTGTAACTATTTAAAGAAAGCTGACTTATTGTGACTTAAAAGAAAAGTGGCTTTTTTTCAAAAATTTTATTTAAGAAAGCAAAGACTTGGTTTTGCAAATACGGCCTCTCAGCACTTCCGGGAGGGAGATTTTAAGGCTGTGCCCGCAAACCATTTAAAAATGACTCAGGGTGGCTGTTCTTGCAAAAATAGCCTTCCGGCGCCCTTTTGGGGACATTCAGCCTATTTTAAACAAGAGTGGCGGCACCCGACTTATTTTGACAAAAAGTTAAAGTCTTGGTATTTTTGGCTATTTTTGAAAAAGGGGTGGTTGGACCCGATGAGGGTTTCCTACGTATCCGTAGTTCGGGCAGATTTGCCAAAATCAAAGCTATTTTGAACAACAATTTTCTTTCTATTTTTCAAATATTTTCTTTCTTTTCTTTTTTTTTCCAAAACTCCGGCAGCATTTCGGTACTATTTGGTTTTTTTTTCCTCCAAACAAATGGTTACCCTCACTTAGTCCTAACACTGCTATTTTCACAATATTTCACTCATTATATACAAGCCGGTCCACATGCAAACCGAGCAAATAAATGCGCAAGTAGCACGTAAGATGCATCAGGATGGTCATTTCAATTCAGGTCACCTGTCCTAGACGGACCCAACCCCTGTGTTGAGCCCCCTAAGTCAAATGCACATGATGCAAACAAGCGTCCTACTAGGGATCCGGCATGAGGTTATTGTTCTTCTAGGTTTAAACCCTAGGTTTATTGGTCTAGACCTGATTTACCCGAGCAGACAACTCGGGCCGAGGGGGAGGCAGCGTACCGGGGATACAGAAGCTCCGCTGACTTTGCAACTTATCCAAACCTCGTTCTAAATGGGAAAAGACTCTAAACAGAAGGGAAGCTACACGAAGTGCACCCTTCTCCATGATGTAGAAGATTCAGAAAGAGGAAGGGATTCGTAACAGTTTATATACAATTCAACAAATATCAAAGCGGTAAAACAACTAGCACACAAGGCATGAAACATGTAAGAAAATCAGATAAAGCCAAATATAACAATTTAACTGAGCTCGAATTCTTGAACCCTGAACCAGAGATTCTGGGTTCGATCCCCAGCGGAGTCGCCAGAGCTTTCACACCTCCTTTTTCTCTACTACACCCCCGAAAGGGTATAATACAAGGAGTTTTTCCAGTTAAAGGACAATCGAAACGGGATTCGTTTATTAAGAGATTCAGAGTCGCCACTTGGGAGATTTATGGTGTCCCAAGTCACCGGTTTGAATCCCGAATCGAGGAAAAGGTTTGACTCTGTTTAACAGTCGCGAACCAGAAATCCGGGTAAGGAATTCTGTTAACCCGGGAGAAGGTGTTAGGCATTCCCGGATTCCGTGGTTCTAGCACGGTCGCTCAACTGCTATATTTGGCTGAAATCTGATTTTTATACATGCCATCCTATAGTGCAATATTAAAAATTATTTAACCGCTTTTAGTTAAAAATTTTAAGAAAGTGAACGTCGTTTAAAAACGTGCTTTTGGATCACGTCACATGAAATGCACCCGTATCCTCGACACATTTTATTCAACGTTTTAGGATTTGGATTTGGGTTGCATGAAATGCACACCCGCATTTAGGAAAGTAATATTATTAAAAAGCGCGCCTAAAACGACTAGCGTGTTATTATCTTTGCGGGAGGCCGTGAAATTCGCTAAACGGCACGTCCC